>NW_010388250.1:4931-31953 GCF_000710305.1 Buceros rhinoceros silvestris | reverse complement strand
CATGCTCCCCGGCCCTGCCAAGACACAGAGGCTGGCTCAGCCAGGATCTGTGTCTTGGATCTGTGGGGCTTAATAATTCTGACTCCTTGTAAAAGCAATTAAAGGAGGAAAAAAGAGTGAGCGCTGGCCTCTGTGTAGAAGAAATCCTAAAACTGTGTTCACCTGTGGCTCAGAACTGTGGAAGCGAACAGGCCCAACCACTGGCGTTTGGGTTTAGTACCTTGCAGTCCCCCGGGGTCTGCAGCCCAGCCTGCAGCCATGTGGGCAGCGCTAGGGAGGCTCTTCCTGCCTGTCGACCCGGGCAGCTGCCCAGCGCCGGGACAGGGTGCTGCAGAGGCAGTGTGAAGGAAGTCACTCTGACTGTCAGGTAGGTGGGGGCAGACAGAAGAGATGTGTTGCCCTGTGCTGGTTCCGGCTTGGCTTTGAAAGTGCTGGAGCAGTGCCACTGTCCCTTGTCCTCACACTGCGTTTTTTGCAAGGAGAGTCAAGTCTTGATGGCTGCTGCAGGCTGGGTTCCTCCAGAGGGAGTCAGTTGCCACAGAAGTCAGGCTCTACCTCCGTTCTGTGAGCTTGAGTATTGTATGAGAGGATCAGTTATCCCACAGCAGTAGGAAGGAACCGTCTAGAAAGCTCGGGAGCATTTCTAATGAGAAAACATTTTGGTGGAAAAGCAGTCATTCATCTTACAAGTCCAAATGAACTTGATGCCATGTGTGTAAGGCAGCCCCTGCCCAACCGGTGTTTAAAGAAGGGCAGAGTAACCTTCCTTTGAGGGCATTTGACACTGGCTCGATCTCCTGTTGCATTTTCTAGGTAGTGTATTAACTGCCTCTGTTCCAGAACAGTAAACACAGAATGATGCTTCAAGCCATGCCCAACCCTTTCCGTACAAAAGTAGGTGCCACCTGGAAGGGGGTTCCCACCTTCCTTAGGAGCCCGTTCCAGGTGCCTACCTGTGTTAAAACAGCCTGAAGAGTTCAGGGCTCTCCCCCTTCACTGACAAGCACAATTTCTAAAACAAACTTGCTTTTCCTGCAGGTCCCCTGAGGTTTGCTACAAACTCGTGGGAGTGAAGGAGAGCCGGGTTTGGGGGTAACACGGCAGAAGACAGAAAGACTGTGAAATCATGAGGGATGCAGGGGGCTGGTTTTAGCCTTGGGACACCAGAGCAGACATGAACGATTGAAATTATGGCTCCTGGTGTTGTCAGCCCTTCTATTAACAGTGAGCAGGTGGTGTTTGTCCACAAGTCCTCTGGTCAGGGAGCAGGGGAGCTTGGGCTGGGGCTCGGGACTGTAGCGGCAGCTGCGTGACCTGGATGTTTGTTGGTTCAGACCAAGGGGATATTGCTTTTCAAAAGCCTGCCTTCATTTCTTCTCAAACAGGTGGTGTTGTCTTTTAATAATCCATTATGCTCCCTCAGTAGTGTTTTTTTCCCTTGTTTACTCTGCACACAATTAGGATGAAGTCACTAGAAGTAACATTGATAGGTTTGCTTGCCTCAGCTTCTGGGGTTTTTTTTGCAATTCTTTGTGTTGAAAGTACTTATCCCAGAGTTTGTGAATGACTGGAACAACTGAAACTCAATCGCATTATACAGCTTCTGGATGTGCTTTATGGCCTATCTGTTCTCTTGATAGTCAGTATTTGGGCAAAAAAATTCACCGTGTGGTAACAATTAAGAGGATGGGCGTTGAGGAATCATAGAAATTATTCTGAGGTGAGTCCTTTTGCACCAAGTGTTTTGTCCTGGTATCCAGAATGTCAGACAGGATTTTAAAAGTGAATAAATAAATAAATATCTACTTCAAGGTGAAGTAAGGCGACTCTTCCAGGAGCCTGCATTGCTCTTTTCCATCTTCTTAGGTCTCTTAGAACAGCTGCAGTGCTGAACATGTACAAAACTGGACATCTGTGAACTCCAAAGCCAGCCTTTACTGGCGGGTGCAGCAGGATAAGGATTCCACAAACATCTTTGGCAGGTCCTCTGTGAAAATAGGGTAAAAATGTAACAAATTAACTTGGGCAGAGTTTGACTCTGCTCATAAAGCAGTAAGAGAGAATGAATTAGTAGTTATGATTTTGGTTTTGTTTTTATTTATATTTCGGACTCTAACAGGGTCGATCGAGATCCGTGATGGTAGTAGCTGGTTTTTCTCTGCATCTTCGCTCGCATTCAGACAAATGGAGCACTGAGTAGAAAAGCTGACCTTTTGATGGTATAGTTGCAGGACTACATTCTTACTTAAGATGCTCCTGGAGTGATAGTGTCTTTCACACCTGGAACAGACTTTATCTTGGAAACTAGAAGCAGTTATTCTGGCTCAAAATGCCAGGCAGGTTTTGCTGGGCAAACCCCATTGGGACCACTGCAGAAAAGCCCGGCACGGTTCGTAGGCACGTATCAGGTTGCCGTCGGTTCAGTCTCTGCTCTTGAAGAAACTTCCTGCAGGTGAAAGGCCTGGCTCCACTGCACGTTCAGATCTCTTCTGTCTGCCGACACTGCTGGAGGAAGACTGTGGCCCTGCTTCACAGGAGGAATTTGTTCTCAAAGATGCAGTTGCAAGTCTGGGGCCTTAGAGGTGGTAATTCCTGTACACCAGTACACTTCCGAAGGCAGGCTTTGAATGGTATTACTGAGATGTTTCAGCAGTGCAAGAATTCATTCCAAGCTGTAAAGCATCAATGTTTAACTCAAAAGGCTCTGCTACGGTTAGTACTCATGTTTAATGCACTAGGGCAGTGTTAATAATGAATATCGAGCATTTTCCAGATAAATACAATTCAGTTCCACAAGCAAACGCTTTTGTAAAAGTTTTTTTACAGGCCAAGAGCATGATAGTGCGCGGCTGACAGTGTCAGTCTGGTGTTTGTCACCAGTTCTGGCTCTGCAGCTGTACCGTTGCATTCCTGTCTGCCGAGCATGACTATGTAATTGCAATTCCTATGGAAATAGGGAACTAAATTTTGAAACCAGTGAATGCTAGGAGCAGAAAAATAATGATCAGCTGTTCAAGAGATGAGTGGTGGTTTCATACTGTTAACTCATTTGTTTTCTTAAGAATAAACCCCAAGTCCCCCAAAGCAAAAGTTGCAGTTTTATTGTGTCTTTCCTTTTAGGCTTTGCCACAGCTTAGCTCTCACAAGTGGCATGGGTCTGTCTGGATTCGATTTGCTGTGCAAGAAAACAGCCCTGACTTTTACCGGGTGGGTGGACAGGGGAAAAAAAACCCAACTTCTTGTCAGTCTTTTGTGTTGCAGCAGCTGGATTCATTGCTGCTATGGCAACACACCACATGATGAGGTGTATTAGATTGCTCCGAGCAGAGCACGAGGGGGAAAATGAGCACAGCTCCTTGCTGAAGGTAAAGGTTATGCTGGAGTTTCTGCCGGAGAGCTGGGGAAGGGCAAATGCTCCAGTTCCCAGCACACGTTGTGCCCAGCGGACAGGAGTAAGGGTGCGTGGCGGTTTTAAACAGCAGAACCAGGTAAGGTACAGCTGCATTGATAAACCTGAGATCTCGCCCTCCTCGGTGCGTCAGCGCAACTTCCCAGAGAGTTTCCTCTTAGTTTTTCCAAGTGGTTTCTATTTAAAAGTTAGTTTGCTAATGTGACAATGTGAATACATTGACAGTGGTTGAAACTGTTCGAGAGATTCTCTTGCTGCAGAGAGACCAGTCTTACAGATTAGGAGGTGGTTGCCCTCAAATCAGTGCAAAAGTGTACATAGAGTTTTGCTGTTGTTTCAGCTTTACTTCAAGGCGTTGAAGAAGTCTTGGTTTTGTTGCTACCTGAACGGTGGTTCAGAACCTCTCTCTTGTCAGTCAGAATCCAGGGCTTTACCTATTTAGTGATTTTTATTATCGGTACTTTCTAATGTTCTGCTCTCTTTAGCATTTGTTAACATTTCTTCCTCCCTCCCTCCTGATCAGCTGCATCAGGGTGCCTGAGTCTTCTTGGAAATGAGTTTTCTTGTCATTTCCTCCTTCAGATTTCATGCTGTCTCCTCAAGTCTGGTAGTCTTGTTAATGCATTTAACCAAACTTCACTGCACCTCTAAAGACGTGAAAGTGGAAACGGTGCCACAGGATATTACATTTTTAAGCCTGTTAAGCATTTATCCACTTAGAGGTAAATAGAAATAACTAATGTCAGCATTGAATTTATATGTTTATTCAGACCCATATCAAACTCAAAAAACTTTTTATTCCTTCATGTACTCTGTGCATCTTCTTTTTGCTTTTATAATCACTTGGTTAAATGTGAGAGGCTTTCAGGTAGCATCCATTAGGTGAAAGGAAGTACTTCAGAAAGGGAAAAACTGAGGGACCAGAACGTTAGTGTAGAGGATGGGGAGCCTGCCTGACATTCAAGTTCAGTATTTTTCCTGCTTCCCATGAGGCAACATTTTTAATACTTTCTATTATCTGCAACTTAGAACATATTTCTTCCTTACCATTGGGCTCCCATTTATTTCACCAAGTAGTTGCTTTTCTCTTCTGGCAGTATAAGAGGTGGTTAAGAGCCTCAAACTTTGACTCCATGGGTGATTCTGCTTACATAGGTAACAAGAATCAGAGGCAGAAATCCAAATGCTTTTCCTGCTGGTTTAGGAACAGCGGTGAGGCTATAGACTCACCCACTCCCTGGTTCTGTCAGAAAGCACAAGACACATGGTATGGACGTGTGTGTGCGAAGCCAGGCCATGGGAAAGCCTCCAGTGTGTTTCATGGCAGACAGATAGAAAATATAAGGAAAAAGTGGCCTGGCCCACTACTTGTAAATGTGCAGTCTTTCTCCACTGCTCTAAGTAACATGTTTCAACCGACCTTTCAGTTTCTCCAGGTACACTTAAGTCCCTGGTGATCCAGTGTTCAAAAGCCCTCATTGCCACTGCAGGCAAAGAGTAAGCTCTCCTGTGGAAACCGGGGACTGGTGTGAAGGTCACCCTTCCCCGCACTCACCCCTTTTAGTGGCAAGCAGCAACGGCCTGAGTTACGATATAACTAAACCAAGTCTGAGTGGTAGGCGACTGCGCCGCAGGCAAAGAGCCAGAGTGCTTTATGCGATGCTCTAGGGACTGCGTGGTCAGAGCTCAGATTTAAACGTGGCTCCTCTGGCTGTAAGGAGGTGACTTTAACAGAGGTGAAGAAAGAAGGGGCTGTCCTGCCTGTTAGTGCCCAGGAGACAATTTGTGAAATAAAGAAGTATATAAATGAGTAGCCCATTAACGATCCCGTCACAAGACAGGTTTGCAAGGAGTTGAGTTGGGATTCTTGAAAATGAGGATTTGGAAAGGGTGGAAATCTTTGAAGGGAAAGATTAGCTGTACAAGGGAAAATTCAAGCAAAGTAGGACCGTGATTTACTGTGATTCCAGCAGTTGAAGCAGAGCAAGGAAAATTCAGATCAAATTATCTTAGCAATCAAAGAAACTTAATCTATGCAGAGTTAGGGACCTTGTTCAATTGGGTGAATGAGGATAATTCAAACACCCAAGAGCTCTTTATCCCTAATACAGCATATCCATCGTGGCCCAAAGCATAAGGCACCAGGGGTGCAAGTGGTTCCTTGCATGGTATCGCTAACACACTATCTGACTGACTGCCACAGCGATGCACGAGGGGTGAATTTGTCCAGGGAATTAAAAAATTCGGGAATTTAGATAAAAGGAGACAAAGCACTGTCTAATAAATACTCCTCTCCAGGAGTTTTGTTTGTCTTTGGAATCTCGGTGGTGATAGTTTACCACGGGGGGAGGGGGGAAAGGAAGTGAGAGTCTTGGTTAGGAGCTTCGTGATTGAGCAAGAATAGCAAAACAAGATAGGAAAGAGTCTCTAGTGAGTCATTGTTGCCAGAGTAGCAAAAAGGTAAGAAATAATGGAAATACGGGTATGGAAAATGAAAGTCTCAGGGAAGCCTCGTGAACAGAAAGAACATAAGCACTGTCAACAAAACAAAAGATAATTTCTTTCACCAAAGGGTGTTCCTTTGCATGGTTTTTCTAGGATCCCATTAGACTTGACAATCATGGTCATGATTTGGTGAAGAATGCTGTATTTTCAAGTACCGCATTTTGTCCATTTTTAGAATCTGTGAGAAGATCTGAACCTCTCCCCTTGGACTTTGGTTTCACTTAATTTTTACTGTCTCATTAATCCTGTTGAATCTTTGACAAAACCTTCCAAACAAGGGACAGTATCTTACATGTCTGTAGACTGTGTAATCTACAAGTACTAATATGCAGCAGTAACTGAAACTTCTGAAAGGTGCAGTAACGAAGTAATTATTCTGTATAACATATAGGTGCCTTTTGTACATGAGCCAGCCGAGAAAGTCATGGAAGACTGCTAAAAGGTACTACTGTACCATCAGAATAATTTCACTGCACGAGTTTGCTCTTCAGATTTTACCCAGCATTAAAACTGTAACTCACTAATAATGTCAACAGATTTATAAAAGAGATCTCATCTGCCCACTCCTGTGGATTAAAATCATGCTATTTATTAATCTAATAATCCTTTTACTTGTTTTGGATTAATGGAAAACGTGAGAAAAAACAAACTGACTCCACTGGAAAGAGAAAAATTAATCCATTGGACTGACATGACTGTGTGTCAGTCTCTGAGAAGAAAGAAATCTGAGATCTTGATTACTAGGAATCAAAACAGACGCAGAATCTTAAGGATACGTAATGTGATGTGTATGTGCCTCGTATGCAAATAATAACATAGGCAAAATTCCAATGGGGAACAACTTGCAGTGACTAATTGATGTGGGAGTATGTGCATCAGTAGGAGCAGGCCAGTCCCTCACTCGGCCATCAGATGGCTGAGATATTTTTCTGGGGATAAATATGTACAAGGATGATTACAGTAGCAGATGCTGGTTCTAGGAGCTTGGGTTCCACATCCAAATGTTCATCTAGCTTAAATTTTAGTGGGCAAAAACATTTCCAAAGGGAGAGCTAGCATCTCCAGGGCCACATCTCTGATCAAGAGTGACAGCAGTCCAGGGTGTCTTCTGCACACAGTTATTTCCAGAAGATCCAGCCGCTTAGAGCATTTAATATGGAGAGTTAAAGAAATCTGTTCTCTTTGGAAGTCACCTATGAAATCATCCCAGGAGAAGTTGATTCAGTTCTTCATAGAGCACACGAGCTTGCAGCATCAGGATGTTTATCTTGGGTGTCTGTGGGGCTCGCTGCAGTACCCATTTCAGCTTTAAGGGTGTGCTGAAACAGGTCGAACACACACAACTACTTGTGGAGAATGAGGCTCTTGCTCCCAGACTGCTGTGGCCACTGCCCAAGGATGAGAGGCTTGTATATGAATGCCTCAGGGAGAGATGTAAAGCTGCCACCTGGCCCCATTTGCCTACTATCAAACTTCCTGTAATTCTTCCTCTGAGGAACTCACCTTCAATATTGGCAAGTCCCAAGTGCTCACAGATCACGTGTCTATGCTACAGGACAGTCATGAGATGTTAGCGCTACCCTACTTTCTGGCTCATTGCACGTTCTTTTCTGCAGCCGTGAACCACGGAGAACTTCTCAGTTCACTGCAGAGCAAAAGAGGCTGTTCAGCCTCCTGTTTCCAGGAGTACATTCTCTTAAACGAAAAACGCCAAATGTTGTGACACCCTGAGAAGAGATCTCCTTCTCCTTATGGAGCAGTAGAGGTACGGCCAAAAGAAAAGCTCTCTGGCGTGGGCATACAGTGCAGAGACCCTGAAATGTGGAGACGCATTTGGGAATAGGTGCAGATGATTGTTTTCAGTGAGAAATTAACCTCCTGGGAAAGAAGGAGAAAACAGCTTCTTTAACAAACTCCTCAGAGCATCTAGTGGCTCTTGGAGATATGTTAGGTCTGTGAGTGGAAAGGGAGCCCAGCTTCTTCCTACAGATTTGTCCCCCAATAAACCTGTGCAGAGATACTCTCTGGCTCTAAACATCAAAGACTTAAAGCTCCTCTCCAGATCCTGTGCTAAGGAACAGCTTCTCTCTGTGATTCTACTACCTCCTACATCAGCTTCAGGCTATACTTAATTATTTCACCTACAGGAAGACTCCCTCTCCCTCCCTGCCTGTCCCACGTAAGCTAACCCTCGTACGCGTGCTTTTGTGTGCCAGGTATATCGTCAGACACGAATTACTGGGTTTAAGATTAATTACTTTGGTTTTCATGGTCTCCAGAAAGAAAAATGACTGAAGAAAAGATTAAATGTCACGAGCTCTTTTGTGAAAGATGAGTGACCTAAGAAGTGGTATCACATTGGGTCCAGGAGGGTAAAACAGGCACAAACTGCAAGTCCCTCCTTCCTTTTACTGAGCAGGCAGCCTAATAATTGTGCCAAAGTCTGCTGATCTTCTGTGATGCTGCAGTGACTCTGCCTCTGAGGGTGACCATCCCACACTCACTGCCGGCTGCAGTGGCCTGGAAGCCACAGGATTTGCAGGGCTGCGAGGCACGGTGCCACCTACCTACTGACTGTAATTGTTATTTCTCACACGTTTATGTCATGAGGTGAAGACTAAAAGCCTGTTAGCCGTCTTCAGTTACAGGTATTTTTGCGTGGAGTGCTGCTTGGAGTGAAAAGTGGCAGATTAGACTTTCAAGCACCTTTTGACAATGGTAGTGAAGCTGATGGTGCACCGAGGAATGCTAATACCGGAAAACTAGGGACACCTTGATCGTTAATTCTGCTGAAGTTAGCAGAGCAAAGCAGGGGGAAAGGGGGTTTTTTCCCTCTTCATAACCACTGGGCTTCATAAATGCGTATACACTTCCTTATTGTCAATTTGCTCTGGAAATCTCTGCTGACATCTCACCTAAGAATTTATTACCATTCCAGTCAGGCTATCTTTCACTTACATTGAAGATTTCTTGGATTTTTACCAGCTTTAAATTATATTGAAAGTAGGCAGATGAACATTTAAATTAAAAGGTTAATTGAAACTGAAATACTGCACTGGCACAATTAACTTGTTTCGTTTAAAATGTTTATTAGCTTAATTGAATATTTACAGAACCAAGGCAAAAAAAGTTGTGCATGTGTTTCCCCACACACAAAAGTAAATGTACTTGTATTCAATGGGGAAACAGCCACGAGTAACCCTTAAAACCAAGAGTCTGTAAGAGCACATCTACAAAACAAGGAACAATTTTCTGTAGCCAAAGGCCAGATTTTTTATGGTTCTCTATCAGTCACTGGTTTCTTTATGATCATTCAGGATTTATGAGCACACTGAAGTCTTCAAAGGTGTCGAGAGAAAGAGCTTACGTTGTACAAACGCTTGGCCCAGGAAATGCTAGTAAGATCTGCCCGACAAAGGTGATTGTGGACTTTTTGAGACTGACCACCAGGACTCTCGTGAGGGAGAGGTGTTGGAGAAATCTGCTTTTCCTTTCCCTCGTTGGAGAGGGGTCAGGCTCTGCTGGTGGCAGGAAAGGGAAACAGTGATTCATTCTGGCTGTCCTGGAAGAAACCAGCTCTCTGTTGGTTGGCTTTTCTAGGGTACCTCATTTAACAGTCAAAGGAAGGTATTTTTTTTTCCTTTGAAAGCACTGTGTTCCAAATCAACAGGGCAAATTCAACAGCAGCGGTAACACCAAAGTTGAACTAATTGGGTTATGTCTGTATGAACACAAATGGTTTTTTAGACAGAGCAAGTGCTTGCAGTATGTTCCAAAATAAGGAGTAACACATGTTATTTGGAATGCGTTTAAACATGAAAAACGTGCTTTAATTAGATTATTTTGAAGAACTGTATGTTTGAAAATATCTAAGCTTGATAAAAATTATATTGTGTTATATCCTATTCAAAGAAACACTACGGCCCTAACTAGCAACACAAACGGATTATTTATTTTTTGAAATGTCTAATAGATGGACTATTTTAAATTCTGCTTTATCCCCTGTATTAGTTTTCTGACAAGATTTCCATCATAAGGCTTTAGGGAATACTATTAAGCACTGAGGTCTTGAAACCGGTAATTTTTAATCTTTAGTAGGTAACAAGTTAGACCTCATTGGCTTTATGGCATCCAAACCTCTCTTCAGAATTTTGCCCGTTAGAGCATCTGCCTTAGTGATACAGATGGGTATGCTGGGACAGTATCATACCAAAACCCAGTATGTGACAAGTGGGAAGGGCGCGTTTGTCCCTCAACGTGATTTTGTGAGTGTATGCGTCTTAGTGGCACTGCAGGAGAGGAGGCAGTAGGTGGTCTTGGGCAGTGAGGTGGATACGACAGGTGGGGCGCCTCCTGTTTCGCTGGGAGTGTGGATGTAGCTCTCCTCAAAGAGTGTTATCCCACCCTGTAACTAACTGCATCAATTCTGAGCAACTTAAAGGTGCTACCTCCTGTGACTTGAGAAACAAAGCCTAGTCCTTTGGTCTCTAATCAAAAGAGTTACGGTTTGATGTTGATCATCCTTTGTCAGCCGTTCGTTATTTTCCTGGTGGAGTGCCCACACAGCTCCTACATCAGCATGTGTGAAGTGCCCAAATGGGTCTCTGGAGCAATGCTTCAGCCTGCTGCATTGTTCATGGGTAGTCTGACCAAAAATACCTGTTCAGGTTTTATTCCGTGAGCCTAATGTGCTTGTTCCATGTTAGAAACATAACGGTCAACCGCTGAAAACTCTTTATGCAAAGGTACAATTCAGCGGGCGTTGGGAATACTTCCAACACCTTCGTGAAGGGCGCTGATAGGTAACTCTTAGCTTCCAGGGTTGTACATTCATTGCATTACCCTTGTCCCCTGCTATTCTCGATGGCTTCCCTTGTGTGTGTTCCCACTCCCTCCTCTCCCATCTGTCCTATTCCTTCTCCATCCTCACTGCACACATGTGCTTTTTTGCCTCTATCGTGCTATTCCTTGGAGGAGACCGGCATTTTCTAACGGCCAGATGCTCTTCCTTCAAATCCATCCTTTAACATTTATGCAAGGAATCTCTTTTTTCTAGCCCTCATCATTATCTCATGAATCCTTGCTCCTTTTCATTGCCTTCCATTGCCTCTGTATGTCTTGTCTTCTGTTTGTCCTTTTTGGTGGCAAGTTTTTCCTGCGTTCATGAAGGACTGGTTTCCTGTGTGATCCTCGGTGAATGTTTACTGTTGGCAGCATTGTGGCTGCTAACTTTGACATTTTTTTAACTGTTTACACTTTTTATAGGACCAATTGCTGATGTTATTTCAGAGATGTTAAGTGGACTTCACCCACGCTCTTTCGTATTGTTTCTCTGTGCCTGATAAAACAACCTGTTTGGTGTCCTACATACCTGATTGAAATGAGGCATTGCCAGAGCCCCGCAGTTCCTTGGTGTCTGTTAGGGGAAAAGTACTGAAAGCGAGGAGCTTTCCTGCTGGTAGACCTCTCCGCTACTGAAGCCCACGTCACTCCTGAAGAGAAGTTGTTCTCAGGAGAGGCTGTGAGCAGAGCATGCACCTTGATCTACCTGCCTCTGGTTTACATGGTTACCTTGTGTGCACCTGGGCTGCCCAGAGGTAGCAGCTTCTCCAGGTGGCCCCTTGGGCACCAAGCGAGGTTTGAGCTGTCAGCATTGTTGGCCTTCCATCCTGACCTGGAAGGTGACCTTTGGAGGTGCTGGGAGCTCCGGCACCAGGGCTAGGTGTTAAAGAACAAACCGACGCAGGAGGCTTAGACACAATACAGCCACACGTACCAATGTGATAACGACTGGTGTCCATTTATTCCCAGATAGCTCTTATTTTTATTCCATAGCTAATTCATTAGTAAACACCATTACATCACATCTAAACATTATGATTTGTCACTGGTTAAAAAAGTTAATTCATTAGTAATCGGTTACATCATTTTTAGGCACTACGATTCGTTACTTGTCATTAATTATGTATTAGGTTAACGAAAAGCCCCCCTATGATTACCTCACTTAGAAAACTTGTTCAACACACCTGCAAAAGTTAATAAGACATTCGACCTTGGCTTAGAGTTCTCACTTCTCAGCAGTTTTTTAAACAAGGATCCTAGCTAATTAAAGTTTTGATAACTGAGCTGCAGAGCTCCGATAAGTAATTTCAAACAAAGAACTTTGTAAAACTGCACTTTTGCTACCTGAGAGCCAAGGTTCTGTTAGCTACTAAAGCAGACTTCTAAAAGCAGACTTTAAGCGAACTTTAGAATTATAGCTTTGCTAACTCAAAACAAGATTCTGGATTGCCCAAAATATGCCCATTTTCTTGAAGAAATCCCACAGCTAGGTTCTTGTCTGTAGGCCAGCCTCAGGAAGGCTGTCAAAGAGCAGTAGAGGCATACTGTAAAAATGGATAGTTCTTATTTCTGAAAGACCCCTGTGTGCTTGAGAGACTTGGAAACTCCTTCCCTGACTGCTGAGATAATGGGAAACAGGGAAACAGGTGCGGTTTCTGCACCTTGAACGCTGATCTTTGGAGAGGAGAATCTGTGGGTGAATGAGAGAAGGTGATGGTGGGGGACTGTGAGCACAGAGGCAGGGGACTGCCTGCTTGTGAAAGAAGAAACCTGTGACAGCTGCAGCGTGTGTAAGGATATGAAACCTGCTCCTGCCGTGCCGTCTTTTTCACGTTATCGCTGCACCTTTCTGCTGAGTCTCCTTTTCAGAGTGATTTTATTGCAGTGATATATTAAATGCAGCAGTCCTGAGCCGTGATTAGAAGCTGAAGAAGGAAGATGTTTTAAGCTAGCGATTAGTGGGGTTTTTTTCCTCTCAGATGGCAATGTAAAAATCTGTAGATCACATAAATAACTGAAAAGACTAAAAGCAGAATGAAGTAATTATTCATTTTGGGTCAGGTTTTGATTTCTAAGGGCCTAAGTATAATTATTCTGGCACAAGGGACCTTCTAATGGTTTTAAAGCAAACAGGACTGGCTGCAACAGGAAACCTCGTGCCTTCAAACCATGCTGGGCTGGGCAGAGCGGTGAGGCAGAGTCCCGTGAGCTGGAGCATCACCAGCTTAGACTTGTGCTGGGTCTGGGTGGTTGCAGGCTTGGATAAGTGTTGCAGCCTTCCAGCTGCAGGGAGAAAAAGATTATTCACGTCAGTTTTCTTGAAATGCCTGTGTTTGTGTTGAATACACACTAAGCCACCACATTTTGCTACAGAAGTAAGAGTTCTAAGTCAAAAGCACAAGGGAGGGGATCTTCCTTGCAGGAGAAATTGTGATTCAACACACTTGGGCTGCGTATGGCCAACAGTGGAGCATGGTCTTTGTGGTGCTTTTTTCCAGCCTGCTCTCTGCTCCCTCTCGCTTGAACAAGGGGCCCATCTCAGCGCATTTAACCGAGCTGCATGGAGAGAGAGGTGTGATCTAAAACTACTGCAATTGTAGGAGTCTTTTTTTGTAAGGCAGAGAATGTATCAGGTAGGTGCAGAAATAGATCTTGCACTTCAGAAATAGGTTTTGAATAGCAGAACATACCAGGCCCTCAAGCTTCAGGTGAAGTTCAAAGAAATCCTTCCAGAAAGCCAGTTCAGAATTCAGCCAGGCCATTCTGCTCCCATTTGTCTCTCTAAAGCCTGAGAAGTAAGAAGTTTGATCAGCGCTCCACCAGTGCAATTAGTATTAGCTCAGAAAATTTTCCACAATTTGGGGCATGACTTGGAAATGTAGAGGATAACTACAGATCTGAAAATAGTGAGACAAGGAGCAGAAAGGGGGTTTGCTCCCTTTCACTAAGCTCACATCTCTGTATTTTGAATTTTGACCAAAACCCAGGATATTATTATTAAAAAAAAAAAAAAATGTTTACCTGAAATGTTCTGCTCTTGGCTGTAAAACCCAAATTTTATGTGTAAGTTGGAATTTCTAACAGAAATAAAATACTCTATAAAATGTAATTTAAATGGAGTGCTACCACATGAGAGAGTATGTCCTCATAGTGATATTTCCGAACTTGAGTTAACTGTCAACCCGGACCTTAATATTGTGCAATTGTGACTGTTGGAAAGGGATAGTAGGAATGGGAAGTCCCATTCCAGTTTCTGAACCTCTGATCTTTTCGAGAGGTAATACCAGGGCTGTAAGTGCATCCTACCTGGAAAATTACTGATCTGTCTCACCTTCCATTACAGCCAGTCAGATGCAAACAGAAAGGTTCCACTGATGTGCTGGAGGCAGAGCAGACCGTGGCTCTGTTGTCTTCAACATACTCCATCTGGCTTTTGCAGCTCCTTGCAAAGGGCAGGACTGCGTGAGCTACTGCTAGTGAGAGTCCTGACCCGTTAAATTCTTGTTGTATCAGGTGAAAAATTGCTTTGTGAACACATCTGCAGGCCAGGAAGAAGAGTTTAAGTGGTTATTCCTGCATTTTAAAATAACATTTTTTTCCCCACACCATGATTTATTGCATAAAAAGAGCCAGTATTTTAAACCTCTCTCTTCTGGGAGTGTCCCATGCAATCTCTGTGTCTTTTTGTCCTCTCTTTTCCATATTGATGTTTGGTAGTTAAACTCTTCCTATCAAAATTCAGGAGAGCTAAGGGGTAGATTACCTTCACTGGAATCGGTGACTGAAATTATGACTTCAAGGTCATTAGGTTAATTTTCTATCTTTGTGAAACAGCATATAATTTTAAATCCAAAATTACCTTAAATGGATAAAGATGTGGAAAAAATGAGCTGATATAATGATGCATAAAATCTCCCATCAGTATTTCGCATCTGCCAGTTAAGCATGAAAAAAATTGTGCTGTTTGTAACAAGTGCCACCTTTTTCATTGAGACTTACAGTAATGAAAGAACAGACGTGACTGTTGATCCACACGTTGCCGTCATTCATTGCTTATCAATTGTTATTTCTGATGTTGCTGTTCTGTTGTCTTGGCTCCCCCGTGATTGTGAGTCTCTTCTCATTACAATTTAACCTTGAGCATTCTAATTTTAACGCTGCAACCCTACAGAACAGACAAACCGTCTAACTGTCTAGAATCTTGTTTTCAAAAGTTGATGTTTATTTTGATTGCCCATCTTCATTTTCTGGCGGGAGAATGAGAGCTCTCCCTTTGTGAAAGGCGGACGGCTAATGGACATAGAATATCCAGAAACTGAGGTACTTAAATCACAGGTTACATCTGAAATCACAAACCATTAGGGCTAAAATTAAATGTAGGTAAAATCCTGGCAAAATCGACTTCGTTGTCATTGAAGTCAATGAAATTCTTTCCATTGATTTAAGCGGAACTGGAATTAAACTCTGTGTTTTCTAGACAGAATGAAGAGCTTTTCCTGTCTTCACATGCAGACATACGTACCCTTTATCTTCCCTTTTCTGCTCTAAATATGCTGTGCTGGAAAAGAGCCGCTTAAAAGTCCACAGCCTTTAGGACAGACGACATGCCAGCAGCAGAGGAGCATCGTCAGAGCATCACTGGAGCGGGCCAAGCGTGGCCGGGTACGTTGGGCTTCAACAAGCTTCAACTCCCAGTGTTAAAAGGAGACATTTTAAACTTATTTATTGAGGCTTTCGAGTTCAGCACAAGATATTTTCCTTAAGACGTTGTGCAGGCTGCGTTTATGAAAGGACATTGTTACAGCAACTTAAAACAAGGGCTTGGGTATCAGCTGAAGGGAGTAAGTCTGCAGCCAGCTAAGCCATGGCAATGCTCAGAGGAAATGGCTTCTGGCTTTTAGAAGTGCCTGTTTCCACGGACTGATGTTAGTTTTGCCCTTTCTTTGCTTGGCAGAAATCTGAGGAGCAGGGACCGCTGTCAGGTCTGCCTCGTTCCAGGGTTTGATCCTGAGGGAGGTTGCCGGCAAGCAGCGGAGTAAAATACTGTTGCATCTTACCGTGGACGTCCTTAAGGGAGAAGCAGGGGTTGTACCAAGATGCCATGTTTTCAAAATAAAATGTGCAGTGTTTGTTCCAGCCAAGATAAATTTGCCACAATATTTTGCTCCAGTGCTCATGGTAACTCTGGCCAGGAGCCCTCAAACGCAAATCTCCCTAAATGTCTGTTCTTCATCGTTCAAGGCAAAACTTTGGCCCAGCCCCTGAAAAAAACCTAAAACCTTTCTTTTAAAGAACAAACATTTACTTTCCCACACAATTACCTGCCTGGAATTCAAGAGAACTGTTTGCTGAGAAAAGAAAAAAAAAAAAGGTGTTTTTCTTTTTTAAAGGCACCTTGTAAAAAGGATGAGAAGTGTATGCTAAAGTCCCGTTCTTTCCACATCTATATTTTCCCCCTAAGTATCAGCATAAACTGATGCATATACTGAAGTTTGCATTTGTTGCACATGGATCCTTGAGTTCAAGAACAAGTAAAAGAATTGTGCTGGGACAGAGACAGTGCAGGTGCTGTATCTTGCCTGGAAGGACAGGAAATAGGTGTAGAAATCTTCTTCATGGATAGGGTATAGCAGAAAAGATTATTCTGAGTAGCTGTTGCCTGAAAAGTTTAGTTTTAAAAGGTTTTCTATCCCGTATTCATCCAGGTGTTGCCCATTTTGCAGTCAGTGTTTGCAGTACTAGGGAAATAAAACAAGCTCACTTTTATCCTGATGTAACCAAATGTGTGCAGATGTGATCCTGTTGGTTTGGTGTGCATGAGGAGAATGGGAACATCTTTTTGAGAGAGTGCTGTATTTGGGTTTTTCCTAATCCTTTGCCAGATCAAAAACTGAGCAGTCAGGAAGAAGATTATGTGATGTGTTGTTTTGATCCCAGCAAATACATTATGCAAGTCCAATAAGGTACCTTTTTAAAAAAAAAAAATGTTTTTACCCATCTTTTCTGGTGAAATTTGAGAGACAAACAGAAAGCATTCACTTACAAAGCACTGGATTCAGTGCTCAGTATTCTTCTTCTTCAGAGGAGCTCACGTGAAACTGTTCCAGGATCTGAGTTTTTAGCTCTGTTGAGGAATTCAGCCGGTGTCATGAACTGTTGCTGGCAGATGCAGCAGCTTCCAGAGGCTTAAAAATGTTGATTCTCCAGCTCTTCTTTTTTTAAGTGCATTAGTTTATCATTTTTATGTGTATGTATTTTTACAGTTTATAAATTTATAATCTTACAAGCTTCTAAAGCTCTTTAGTGATTTCTAGTCTCCCTCTCAAGACAGTGACAGCATTTCAGTCAGTATAATTTCAGCAGATTGTTCTGAAATGGTCTGCTGAAATTTAGCTATTTGTGCCTGAACCTTGACTATTTCCTCTTAGGTAGCTAATGCGATAATCAAAAATGCATACTGGTTTTCTTCCTAATGCAACATCTGAGGTGAAAATAAGGTTTGAAGGGATCCCGTTCGGGGTGTTTTGCCCTCATTATTTTGACCTTATTAATGCTGCAGGTTATTTATAGCTCCATGACTGCTGTGTTAAAACCTCTGCAGGCAAACTGACTCTGTCAGAAACTGCATATTTGAAAGACTTCCAGGGTTGCTCCTACTTCGGAGTAGGATCTGCTCTACGCTGGCTTCTCGTGGACCCTTTGGGGCTTCTGCTGTGGGAAGCCCTCCAGATGTAGCCTGCTCATACGACAGACATCCCACAAGTGCTACCTCTAGAAGTGCTACCCTGTAGGATTTTTCTAGCTCACCCAAAGCTCTGTGATGTTGGGCAGTAGAGGTACAACCTTAAATAACCTGTTGCTGACATGGCACTTGATACGAACAAATCTCTTGGCGTTTGAGACTGCCAGTGGAAATCCTTTCGGTGCTTCTCCTCAGCTGCAGAAAAATGAGGTGTGTGCAGGGAACACCACAAAAAGGCCCTTCTTTGCCAAAGACTGAAACACTTCACAGCACGTAAGATTGTTCTGTGCAAAGGTATTTGTCCTCTCTGGCTGCTATGCAAATAAGATGGAGTGGTAAAATTGTGAATAAAATAAAAAAGTAAGTAAAATAAAATGGTGAGCAACTGGAGAAAAAGCCTTTCTGGCTCTTTGAAGTCCCCTTTTCAACTCATTTGTGTTGTAAAACCACACTTCCAAAGGCTCGCTTAGAACCAGTCCTGCAGCTAAATATTTACCCAACAGATTTTGTTAGATCTGGAGGTGAATTCACACCTCTAATTCCTAAGTACCCTTTGCCTCTGGGTGTCTGTAGTGAAATGCAGGGTATTAGAAGAGCTGAAACAGAGTTGAGATAACTGATAACGTGAGTCAATAAGCAATGGATTGAGAAGACAGAATGATCCTTTGTGTCTCCAGTGTTTGGAAATGGAAATTTTGGGACTGAAAAGCCAGGCAGGGCTAGGATATTTCAGGTGCTTCAGATGATGCTTGAGAAGCATTTTCAGTTGTGTTGTCCAGCTTCCTGTGTGCTCCAGGTCAGCTGCAGCCACTCCCAAGTTGCATCTCCTGGAAGAAGGCAATTCCCCTGTGGACTGCATTGTCACCACCTCCTGCAACAGTGAGAGAAGTGACGAGGAAAAGCAAGTTCTTTTGAGGGAAATCAGCAGCAGCACATGGTGACAACCTGCGTGACTGGGCCTACAGCTGGGGCATGAAGGACACTGTCTTCCTGGAAGGGCCTTGGTCAGGGGACAATGAAAAGCCCTGGTCAGCTCAGACAGCCTTTCCAAGGCTCTCAGCCATGCAATAGGTTGTATTGTCTCCTTGGCAGAACAGTCGCATGCAGGCCAGACACAGGTCAGGAGGAGATAAAAGTTTAACCTCACCAGTTTTCTTGGTTGCTTAGTGGTTTATGCTGTTAATTCATCCCACCTGTTAGTCCTGTCCCATAGAAAAGGGACATAGTCCATGTTCTCTGCCAGAAGGTTCTTGTTCCTCCTGCTGACTGCGCTGCAGCTCTGTCTCACTCTTGCCTGGGATCCTGCTACACAGGATGCACTTGGTTTCCTGATGCAGACCCCCACCTCTGACCACGTCTGCCCCTAGACCTGGGCTTGTTATATTCTCACTTGTCAGCTTTCTGATCCTGAACAGTTTTGTCTTGGCTACCTGGCTCTGATTTGGTCCTTTGCTCTTCAAAGCCACTCCCTCATAACAATGCCTTGTGACAGCAGAGCAAGGCTGGCAGGGGTTTCTCCTTCCATCACGCAGGTTTGCCTTTTCCGTTTGCACATTGCAAAGGCCTTCACCAAAGGCCAAGGTGGGAGGGTGGGCGACATTCTCTTGCAGAGCTCTGGGCAAATGTACCCTTGTCCATGGACACGTATGTAATTTGAGGAGTGGAAGAATTTGCTCCAGGAAGCTCTCCTATGTTGGGGTCTGTGTGTAGCTCAAGCACCTTGTAAAAAGTTCCAGTTAATTTAGCCCAGTCTAAAAAAATCACCGGCCAGAAGTTCTTGTTAGTAGAAGTTGAAGAACATCTGAGGAGGCACTTGTGCCAAAAGGCTTTATTTATTTGCTCCTTTTTCTAAGAGAGAGGCAGCTTCTTCACAAGACTAGCGCTGCTCCTAGTCACCTTGTGATACTCTTCCCTGATCCATAGGGTGCTCTGTTATTGTCATCGTCCCCGCGGGTGAAGGGGGCAATTCGTCCGTCTTTTTCATGTTTTGGTCTTTGATGGCTGTCAACACAAGGCAGAGATCTGGCCCCAGTGCCCAAAACCCAGCCATGCCATATGCTCCCTTCCTTTGCTCTCTATTTATGCTGGAAGCTAAGGCAAGAAGCAAACTGGTTTGCTGTCCCTGAGGTGTGGGACATGACAGCTCCGTGGCAGAACCCAGGGGGAAGTCTGAGAAATCAGAAGTCAGTAGAGGCAAATGAGTGCTTTGGGAGAGAAGGGACAAAAGAAGGGACATAGTGAAGGCAGAAGGAGTGGTGAGGGGGAATAGGATGTGGCTGCTGAGCTAGTCTGATTTGAAGGCTGGATGTTTAAGAAACTAAATTATGAAATAGGTAAGAGGAAAAAACATACATACAACTGGGGGATGGAAGATGAGCCTCTGGTGACAAAACTCTACTGTGTGCCGTTTTATACCATTGAGAGTCTCATCCAGAAACACTTCTGGAGTCTCCGTTTCACTTCTTTGAAAATGCAGTATTGGGCCTCCGCTCCAGCATATAGTTCAGAGATTTACTGGGCGTGTTAAAAGCCAGACTGCCTAGGGCATTCGCCACACCTCGTGAGAGACTGTCCGCAGCCTGATATATCTTTCACTTCAGAGTTCCCCTGTCGAGATCAGACATTTTCTGTGTTTAAATATCACTTCTTTTATTCCTAATTAATCCCTGTGTATCACCCCTAATAATTCTCTCCTCAACGTGAATAGCAGGTAGCTATTTTATTCCCAGCTCATCAGCATTTAAACAAAACTATATAGATTTGATGTTATTCTCTTCCCAGAAATCAGACCCTCTGGTCTCCACCCTCTGACTGTTTCCCCATCTCTCCTCCTCTGTCAACGGCTCCCAGACAACTTGGTGCCTAAACCAGAACGTAATACTTGAGTGGGGTTGAGCAAGAGCCAAAGAGAGGGAGAAGGTCTCTTGCTTCCTGCTCTGGTGTAATGCATTTGATAAGGCAGACCAAAACTCTGCTGGTTTTTTGCCAGAATACTCAGAAGAATATTAGTCATTCTTCAGTGACCTGGATGAAGGGACTGAGTGTGCTCTGAGCAGGTTTGCTGATGTTACAAAATGGGGGAGGGAGTGGCTGATACACCAGAGGGCTGAGGTACCATTCAGCATGACCTGGACAGGTTGGAGAGCTGGGCAGAGGGGAACTAAATGAAATTCAACAAGGGCAAGTGTAGAGTCCTGCGCCTGGGGAGGAATGACCCCATGTCCCAGTACAGGATAGGGGTTGATCTGCTGGAAATCAGCTCTGCAGAGAAGGATCTGGGAGTCCCGATGGACAGTAAGATCACCATGTGCCCGCCAGCAATGTGCCCGGTGTATCCTGGAGTGCATAAAGAAGAGTGTGGCCAGCAGGTGACCTTGGAAACAGCACCTTCTCAGCTGGGAGTTCAGTGATTGGGGGTTGCTACACAGCACGTTTTTTGAGGTGGTTCTCCTGGAACTGCTGTGCTGTGTGGTCTGAAAAAAACTCCTGACTGCAAAAGATCACCATGTGCCCGCCAGCAATGTGCCCGGTGTATCCTGGAGTGCATAAAGAAGAGTGTGGCCAGCAGGTGACCTTGGAAACAGCACCTTCTCAGCTGGGAGTTCAGTGATTGGGGGTTGCTACACAGCACGTTTTTTGAGGTGGTTCTCCTGGAACTGCTGTGCTGTGTGGTCTGAAAAAAACTCCTGACTGCAACCATGATGTAAGTCCTCATTCATTCCTTGAATAGCCTCACTGAAATCCATCACAGTTCTCCCAGGGTGAAAACCTGTCCTGCACAGGTGGAGCGTGTTGGCTTGAGACCGTTATACTTCCTGGCAGTGGGAGCCGTAGAGCATGTGAGGCATCTTCCGTTACGGCTTTACGTGTGCATTTAAATGTATGTGTTTGTTTTGCACTCAACATATGTGGAATAACAGACCTCAGCAGAAGTAGAAGGAAGATGAGATCTTTGCAAAGGAAGGAGGTATTAGAAAACCGAAGTCTGGTCTTTTGTGGAACATGAGAGAAGCACGTACAGAGTTACAGTGCTGCGTGACTGGGTCGTGACTGTTTGGACACCTCTTGTAGCCTGTCGTTAGTGGTGTAAAAGTAATTTTTCCACAAAAGTCGATGGGTTCTGTGCATCCTAAAGCAGTGCTTGAGCAGGACCGTGTCTTCTCTCTTGACTGCCCTTAGATGAGCATTTTTAAGAAGCTATCTACTTCATTTTGCGTGAACAAAAATCCCTTCTAAAAACCGTTTGGGGATTTCAAAGCCCATCCGGAATCTTTGCAACCCTGGCTGCCGGTTTGATTAGCTGTGCTCCTTCTGGGCGTTCCTGTGCTCCCCTTGGCTTTCTGCACATTCCTTCCTCGCCTTGGGAAAGGTGGATTCAGGACACTGAAATTTCTCCAGACGAAAGTCTGCTCTCAAGCATATTTCTACCAGATGAAATGTTTATGCTGCATTGGAGGGATTTTTATAACCGAAATGTTCTTTCACAATATAATTAATACTGTTTTATTTAAAATGTTTCCCTCCAAGCATATTTTGCATATACAACAGTAACTGGAGTTTAGCAGGGTCCAACCAGTGATAATGTGCATATGTAAGAACAGGATCAGTGAATCATGGTAGCAGCCTGCTTCTGCTGTGTCTGTTTACAAGCACCACCAGCCATTATCTTTGCATTCAATATTTCAAGCACAAGCTTTCTGTTCTGGCTTAGTATATGGGACTATTTGCTACATAATTGTCTTGTATTTAATTTTCTTCTGTACACTGTTGTAATAATGATAATGCCTAATAAAATAATGTCAGATTTTAATTAGGTTAAGAGTAATTTGGTATATTAGGATTTTTATTTGAGAAAATAAACTAGCCAATAGCACATATCAAGCTGATGATTTTTTTTTTCATTTGCATTTGCTTTCATTTCCTGTCAACCTTTACCTGTTGAAATAAGGGTGTTTTTTTCCCTTGATTGTTTCAAGTTATTACAGCCTTTTGCAGCCTTCCATCTAACATTTTGATGTTGGAGGGAGGACAGAAGATGCCTGACTTACTATTTATTAAATGGATAGTTTTGCAAAAAAATTCCTCTTCCTGATAAATAGTTGCACCTTATTAATCACTCAAAATGAATTAACTAGACCAATGTGAAAGGGTATGGTAATGCTGTGTGAGGGTAGTCCAGCACCGGGAGGTCTAAGTTTGCTGGGAGGCAAAGACGGAATACGTTTGCATCAAAGACACTTCTGTAGCAGAAAAGCCTATGCTGACTTTCTGTGGTGGGGAACCGGAGGAATACCCAGTGACGTACGGTCTGACATAAAGTGCAGTTCTCTTTGCAGCTCACTTTTAGAAGAGAGTCCTGAATAGCATCTCAACAGATGTCCAAATAATGAAGAGGAGGGTGAAAGGGGGAAAGATTCTTGTGTTTCTTACACCCTTCTCCTTAATTCTTTAATTCCTTTTGCTTTCCAAGTGACCTCACTGCTCTGTAAACTTCCACATCGCGTGTGGAGGAGGTGTGTTCTCCATTAGATAGGTCTCTGGACGTGACTAAAGCTTATCTTGTGTTGGGAGATACTCTGACTCCTCCTTGAAGTTTCCAAGTACATTCCCTTTTATGTACACCGTAGGCTGTCCTTTTTGTTAGACCTTTGTTAAGGACTAAATAGAAGAACCTTTGAGCCTGGTTCAGCGGCACATTCCTCTTCAGCTAAGTACTCATCAGCACAACGGAATTCCAGCTTATGCTTTCAGTCCGGTGTGTGTTTAAAGGCTTTGCAGAACAAGGGCAGATTAAAGAAAGCTTTTGTTGAACTGGAGCCCATCCGAGTTTGTCTTTCCTACGTGTTCACCATTAGAAGACTCAGAAATGTTTGTATTGGCCTGTAACTTCTTGTCACTTAAATTTTTACATATGTAGATGTCTCATTGCTTGGATTTTTTTCTGATTTTCTTTTTTTGTGATCACATGGTTCTGCCAGCCTACTTGTTCTGTTTCTGTGTGATGTAATGACTGTGCTGCTGCACTGCTTGTGTGGTTATCTCCTGGAGAAAAAGAGGTTGAGAGAAGACCTTATTGCTCTCTACAACTCCCTGATAGGAGGTTGTGGGGAGGTGGGGGTCGGTCTCTTCTCCCTCGTGACAAGTGACAGGGCGAGAGGAAACAGCCTTAAGTTTGCCAGGGGAGATCTAAGTTAGATATCAGGAAGAACTTCTTACAGAGAGGATTGTGAAGCATTGGAACAGGCTGCCCAGGGCAGTGGTGGAGTCCCCATCCCTGGAGGTGTTTAACAGACGTGTAGATGTGGTGCTGAGGGACATGGCTTAGGGACCCTGGCAGTGCAGGGGGAACGGTTGGACTCGATGATCTTAAAGGTCTCTGCCAACCAGATGATTCTGTGATTCTGTGATTTATCGGCAGGCAGGCAATTATGGAATGAGAATATACAGACACTGATTTTAATCATTCTGATTTTGGGATAGTTAGTATCTTAACTGAATATCTTGAGGACTGATCTGTTATAGCCAAGGCTGCCAAGTGAAATCATTTTAACAGTGCACGTGGAACTTGAGACTTGGATGTGTGTCCTTCAGTGTGATCTGGCACTTGAAAACAGAATTAAATTAAAAGGAAGAAGTTGTTATCTACTTGAAAAGAACCTTCAGCAGAATGCAGCCACCAAAATGATGAAATTGTGTCACATTTACCGAAGTCATCAGGCCACTCACAGAAGGGATGTGGCCCGGTAAAAAAGAGAAAATCTCCCATTTCCGTATTCTCTGACAACAGGTAATTGCTAAGAATGCCTTCTTCAGATGTTAATTAGATCAGCCTGTAGGCTGCTCTTGCTTGCATTAAGGATCTGATTTCTCTCTGCATGAGAATCATGCAGACTCAATAATCAAAGCTTTTTTTGTCTCAGAAGGTGTACTTAACCCAAATCGGCTCATAAATTCATTAATTCCTACCCTGGTGCCACTCTCCTGTCCTAGTGCTTGCTCTCACTGAACTTCACAATAAATTAAAAGCTACCACTATGAAAGATTATATGTGAACAATTTCATCAGCGCCTCATTATTATTTCATTTGTAATTAGTTTTCCACCTTTCCCCCAATTAGGTCTGAAGAGAGTTGGGTTTGCATGGGAATGTTTTTGAAGATTCCTTTTTTAGCTGTGTTTAGATGTAATGTGGATTACATTTTCATGAATTTATTTGTTAGGATATTTCAGAAAATTTAAGAGGGTTGAAAGGCCAGAGGAGTCTATCTATGTATTTCAGGCATAGAGATGAAAAAGTTTAAATACTTCTTGGTCATCAGTTGGGTAATGCAAAACTCTTCGTAGCTGATTAGGTGTTTTTCAAGTTCTCTGAATCAATGGCTGCTCTCTTAGTTATTTGGATGCCAAAACTTTTGATCAGGTAAGGTGACGAAAGCCAACAGCCTCTCTATTAACTGATTTGTTTGACTGCCCGACAATACTTAATTTTGGTGGAAGATTTTCACAGTACACACAAAGGAGCTCAATAATTTCAACTGCTTAGGAAGGTATCTTCTCCCACAGCTACCATTTGGTTTATTTAGATGTTTTTATAATTCTAAGGAGATGAAAGTACCTACTGTCCTACAGCAAATAATCACCAAATCCCTATTTACAAAAACTGACAACTTCTATTATTAAAATTGGCAGAAGCCAGGAAATGCTTCCCAATACAATTGTATCACTGACAGCTTACTCAAATGAATTTGGGTTTAATTATGGCAGCTCAAGAAGAACTGAAAGATCCTTTTGTCTAAGTAGGAGTTTAATTATATGAGAAATCCTGCAACCTCCTTTGTGTCTCTACAAAGGCAAATAAAAAGACCTGAGAGATGACCAAAGTATCAGAGTATCAATTACAGCCTTATTGTGATAAAGTCCTTAGAACCTTCTATCCCTTGAGTTTCATTACGGATTTCCCGATGAATTGTTCGTTGCCTAAGCAACTGAAAGAAGTAGAATTGCAAATTTGAGTGTTTAAAGGTGATCAATACTTTATTGATCTTGGATTTTTTAGAAAAATAGTTTTCAAAAACTCTAAGTTGAAGGAAAACCTGCATTTTGGGTGAAATCCAGTTCCATGATGAGGACATGGGAAAGCTCTATTAAAAGATTAACACCTCAGTCAAGCTGATTTAACGTTGTGTACCGTCAGCTTCTGTGACTGAGTTTTGGGGTGCTCTTCTTTTTCTGGACTGTGTTTTAAGTTAACCAAAAAGAAATTACTGTTAGCGGAGGTTATTTCTAACTACCCCTCAGCTCTCAGCCTCTGAAGGCTGCTAAGGCTCTGAAATGTCGTACATGAGTGTAAAGGAAATCAATATCTGCTTTATTTGTCGAAATATTTAGTAAGATGTAGATAAAATATGATTTTAAAATAGCATTTGAATGGAACTTTGAAAAGCTGTATTTAAATCTGTACCAGTTAACTAAAATCAATCCCTACTGTTTATCAGAACTGCTTATCAGAAGTGACAGCAGTGAAGCACTGGAGGAGCGTTTTTTGGAGCTGACCCAAATAATTTTATTGAATCATTTTATACTCTCAAAGGGTGAAAACATATTTGAAGCACTGAAGGTTAGTTTTCTTTCCATGTTTCAGCCAACAGAGTACTTCCTCATGGTCTCAGGAAGGCTGACTCTAAAAGAGTACGGTTGGGAAAACATATCTAAGCAACTCTTGTAAGACAGTTGTGTGAAGTTTCACATATATGTTGTAAGTCTCAAGTACTGGTTTTCTTGTATGTCTTTCATGCCTGGAGTAGTAAGATTCTCCAAGTCCTTTGTGTGGCAGAGAAAAGCTGAAAATTATACTCTTGAGCACCCACGAAAAGGAGAAAGTCGAAAATTTTGGGATCTATTTTGGCCTAGTTCATAGCTCTTTGAACTCCTGAACTTGATAACGCCTTGTGCTCGTAGAAAATGACTGGTGGTTCCCTTGTTCCTGAAGCCAAACAGCCACAGCATCCTCTGTTCAAGTTCTGATCCTATACTCTATGAAATATGAAATTAGTCTACTTTGGTTCTCATGTTGTCTGTCCTCAGATTGCCCTTTTTTTCTTTAATGATGAACCCCTCCACAATTTGATTTTTAGACCTCACAGATCAGATTTGCCTAGCATTCAGACTTCCTTGAATGTTATGAAAATGAGTTGCAGCGGGTGCCGTACTGGGCATTTTGGACAGTTTCCTGCTATGGATACGAAGCTCCCGAAAGGGGAACTGATAAAATAATCTGCTGGAAAATTCTTTCTTAAGAACAAAAGATGCATTTCACTAAAGGAATAAATCGAGAGAGAATTTAATATTTTTTGTAATATTAATATTGCAAAACATGACAAAAATGAGGCAGACTTGCTGAGGCTCATGTTGCAGATGAGCTTAGCAACAGCTTTTATTTTCCTTCTTCACTGTAAAAAGCTCATCTAGCTAAAATACAAACAAGCTTTGTAAGTGCAATGCAATTATACCTAGCCTCAGGAAAGA
>NW_010388250.1:0-4846 GCF_000710305.1 Buceros rhinoceros silvestris | reverse complement strand
AAAGAGTGTCGAACAAGTCTATTATAGCGCCAAAAATTAGTCCTGGAATGTAAAGCTGAGAGAGGCCTATTAGGGACTTGCTTCATTAAAAGATGCAAAACAAGACATTCATAAGGCACCAATAAATCCATTAAGGGGAAGGGAGCTCTGAAATGGCCTTTCATGATTCTCGTTATTAACCCTCAGGGATTGCTGAGATTGGTGACTTTGCAAATATGGTGTTAGCTAGCACCCAGTGACCCTTTTAACTCTCTGTTCTCCAGTCCAAATGCTGAAATGAGCAGCCGTGGCTCTGCTCTGCTTAGCTGAGCAGCATCCACCTGCCGGGCTGAATTTGGGGAAAATGGGAGAAGAGGAAAAATCTGTGGAAAATCTTCTCTCTCTTATTGCTATGAATCCTGCAGGAAGAGCTCTCCAAACCTGGCTGTGGACCACAGCTTGTAAGTTCCTCATAAAGTCACTGCAACTTAGACCCTAGCAGGCTCTTTCCTTTTCATAAATCAACATTTCTGGTGCTGGTAAATCTGGAAAAGAAACAGCAGTTTGTTATGCATGGAGAGCAGTTGGAGAAAACCGTCCCGAGCAATGGCACACAAGAAACCTGTGCAGCTGGGAAATGTTAGTGTTGTCTGCTCAAAGCGGGGTTTAAATATTGACCAGCTGCGTAGAAAATAGCATCCGATTTGTCAACAGCATGAAAAATGGCCACTGAGAAACCAGCACATTTCTCTGCATCCTAATGCTTCCAATTCCCAGAGATACCAAAGCGAATATCTAACAATTGACATTTCATGAAAGAAAAAATATAGCTGTTTATAGCAGGAGTCAAAGATTTCCTCACTAGGGAGCTACAGACTGCTCAGACAGAGAATGCTTGAGCCTGGCTGGTATTTTCTACCAAACGGTGGTATTCTTTCCAAAAGTGATCTCAAGATACTCACTGTTGGCTTTACCAGCCTTCTGGAGCAAAGCTTTGAGCTAGAAGTTTCATTCCAGAATGCTCCCAAGCGCTTCAGAGCCACAGCGAGCACAGCTGAACAAGACCTGGGCAGAGATGGGTGTTGCTCCTTCTCCTCTGTGCCTGGTTTTATCCAGCCTGGAAGACTGTCAGGAATGGCACTGGTCAGGATTCAGAGCCTCGTTTGTCCACTGTGCGTCTGCATCACAGCCGTCTCATAGGACTTGATAAACTTTCCTGCCACACTTAATTAATTTCCCCAGGCACGTCTTCTGTCACTGACGAGCGGGATGAGGATTTGTGGAGGTGTTAATGGGGTGGCTGTTCTCAGAGCCACCAAACTCTGTGTGTGTGTGTCAGCTCAGGAATTTTTGACAGTCTCCTGGCAAGTGCGTGGAAAACTCCAGAGGGAAGCTCTTCATCCAGGTATACAGGCGATTACTTCCTGGGATGGTTTGGGGAGCTAATGACTGAATTGTGGCAGATATTGCTTTTACCATGCATATAGACAGGTAAAGATTTGGAAATACACTAATTGCAAGAAGGATGACAAAGAAGGAGGGCTAATAAATTAGGCTGTTTACCCTATAATGACTAAAACAGAACACTTATTGTTACGGGACTCAGAATGTGAGAGAGATTGTTACAGGGCTCAGAAATCAAAGCAGCACAACAGCAAAGGAAAGAAAAATGAGGTGTTTAGTTCTCATATATATTACATGGTATTCCCTCGCAGTTTTTATAAACAAATGTAGTGTATTTTAAATAAATAGACCAGCTGTGTTTCTGATACATAAGCCTGAAGATTAAGTTGTAATCAATAGAGTTAAATTTTTCCTCAAACACTACTAATGTCGTAGAAGTTTTCAGCTTGAAACAGTCATAGAAATGAATCATTCACGGTATTTTTTTCAGAGGCTGAAAATCTTATGCTTGGAATGATTTCTCCTCTGGAATGTCTGTAATACATTGAAGCCTTAATACTTTACTAATTGGTACCTTCCTAATTAGCCCGTGACAAGAATTTTAATTAGATGCACAGTAGGTGTTCTCCCTACCTGCAGGGGAGAAGCTGTTTTCTGGGGGAAAAAAAAAAGAGAAAAAGATAGGGGGAGGGATCTATAGAAGACAAATATAATCTAATCTCTGCTATGGGAAGAGAGCACGTTAATTAATATTTTTCAGAATTATGTCTCTGATAATTTATTCAGTTTTGTAAAGTACCTTAAAGTTTACTTTGTGATTTGCTCTATTCCCCTGTAGAACAAACTGTACTTCTTTTTCTCTGTGACGTGATACGTGTTAGAAGCAAAATGAGAAATATTGGAGCACGATTGTAGTCAATTATTCTCACAGCCAGCCCCAGGGACCGAGCTGAGCCTACCCCAGACTTTGAGTTTCTGAAATCTGAGTTACAGAGCTGAGCCGTGTACCTGTGAGCTAGCTCAAGCTGAGCAGGGCTGAAAAGGGAGATTCCCAACGCCCATGACCATGGGTGGCATTAGTTGAGCCTGGGCTGTAGCACATTCTGGGGTTAAAAATCCGTACGGGAAGCTTGGAAGACACAGTTGAGTGAATTCCTGCCAATGGTGACTCAGAAATAACAATATTGATGAGCATCATCTTCATTTTTCTTCTATCGGGAAAAGACGCGAAGGAGGGATAGGAGATACCTCTCTGAAAATGCCACTGATGTTCTCATCAGCTTAATGGCATGTCTCCTGTTGCAGAGGATTTTAGGATTGTCATTTGGGATGAAGGCCGTTTTAAATCTGCAATATAGCTAGCGCAGTAAAAATCCAAAGTTTCTTCCCTCTCCAAGGAAGCCTGAGTTGTGTTTGCATAAATATAAAGTCATTTGTCAGTGCTGGTAATCCCCGTAAGCCCCAGCAGTGAGAAGGGTGATTCGGTTGCAGTGGATAATGGGACATACTGAAAAATGATGATCAGGTGCAGGGAAGATTTTGTATAAGGAGATACAAACATCAATAAGAGTAAGAGGAGGATGAGCTGTGCAAAAGGGAGAACCAGTTAATGATTTTTACCCCACCAAAAGGACACTCTAGGAACCGGCTCGCTGAAGGAAGTGGAGAACTGTGCGATTTACATTATTTGAAAAATACCTTTTTTTACTTAATTTTGGCTGGGAAAATTCTTCTGTCTGGTGAATGAGGTCACAGATGAGCCACGTTCCAGTGGATGTGCTGCAGATACTTAAAAGCAAAAGCTAAAGAATATTTTTATCCAAGAGGCAGTTTGAAGGAGGGGAGAATAAAGTTGCACTGCTTTTGGTTTTGATAAAGTTTGCAGCAGTCAGTCACTGTGAGTCCAGTGATTATTTCACAATTGTTAGAGAACATTGGTGGAATGAGAATGGCAGATTAATAAATGGACAAAAATCTGTAAGATTTCAGTATAAATTATGCCAAGAACCCGAAAGAAGAAAATATAATCCTTGTGACCAGATCCAAATAGCCCAATCTCAGTGAATTAATATAAACAGTATATGGTCTGGAGGCCAGTTACACATTGTAGAATAGTTATGCCTGCAGGTGAAGTCACAGAAAATGTTGATGGCCTGTGACCCACACTACGAATAATAAAAGTAAATCTGAAAGTGTATCTGCACTGACGAATTGACTCAGCTGCCCTGCCTGGTAAAAGATGCTGTTTTCAAAGGGCTTTGTTAACCCACCTGTCCTACGAGATCTGGGCATTCGCCATGGCAAATTTGTCTCCTCCTCTGAGTTCGATCGGAAGCAGAAAGGGGTGGGAAACTCGAGCAGGGGTTAGTGCGATTACATTGGTTTTCATCTTTTAGGAGCGGAAATTTAAGGCTGATCCAGGTACAGAAGGTATTACTACTTGCTGTCTAGTTAGGGAGCAGGTTGGATCTGGTGTATCTTGAGGTATATGTGTCGCTTTGCAGGTAGGTGTGAGTCTCCCCTGACAGCTCAGAGCTCGCAAGACACCAGCTACCTCCAGATCAGAGGCTGCACAGCCACTTCTGCAAAGCGCTATTCTGCAGGCTGTTATCTCTACAGAAAGGCAGCATAGATTATCTCAGACTTAACGCCGTGCTGCTCCCGTCTGTATCACACCCGGCCAAGTTAGAGCATAGGGGTGATCTTGCATATCCCTGCAAAACAGGCTGCTGCCGCACCCTTTGTCCGCTTCCTAGCGGGACTGCTGCTCACATCGCAGAACGTCCACCATCCACAGCAGAGCCTTTATCAGTACTCTTGAGAGCTGAATAGGCTGTTTGGGAAAGGCAGTGATAATGTACCACCACTTCATTTGAACAGGCCATTGTGGAAGGAAAAAAAACCACAACAAAACACCTCTTATCTGATTGCCTTTCTTTCTTCAAGAAATCGAAGGAATCTGGTTTCCTATCCTGAGTCCTTTGGTGATGGTAGACTTCAGCACCCAGTATTGCAGTCCTTCCTGTTACGTGCCTATCACAGAATTGTTTTGGTTGGAAGAGACCTTTAAGATTATCAGGTCCAACTGTTAACCCTGCACTGCCAGGTCACCACTAAGCCATGTCCCTCAGCACCACATCTACACGTCTTTTAAATACTTCCAGGGATGGGGACTCCACCATTGCCCTGGGCAGCCTGTTCCAATGCCTGACAACCCTCTCTGTACAGAAATTCTTCCTAACATCCAGCAAACCTGCCCTGGCTCAACTTGAGGCCGTTTTCTCTCATTCTGTCGTTTGTTACTTGGGAGAAGAGACTGACCCTTACCTCGCTCCAGCCTCCTTGCAGGTAGTTGTAGAGGGTGATAAGTCTCCCCTCAGCCTCCTTTTCTCCACAACCCCAGTTCCCTCAGTCGCTCCTCACAGCACTTGTGTTCTAGACCCTTCGCCAGCTTCATTGCCCT
>NW_010388249.1:11069-18191 GCF_000710305.1 Buceros rhinoceros silvestris | reverse complement strand
TGTTTTACCTCGGCCAAACCAGTGACACTGATTTAGCCCCATCTTTCCATGGGAATGATGTGGGTGCATTAAGAAGACTATTAAAATGCATCCTTTCTTTGCGTGAAAAACATAAATTCTCTGACAAATTACTTGAAGTCGAGTGTATTCAATTCCATCCAAGAGATAGCATTCTGTTTTAAGAAAAGCCAGATTCATCAGTGCTTGTGAGCTCCATCCACACAAGTACTTAAAACTGTATAGTGCAAAATTTAGAAGGCACCTTCCAAAACAGAAAGCCCAATACGCATCTGACCCCTTTCTGGTCCAAAAAGGAAGTGAACCCCTAGCAAACTGCCTTCGCAGGAAGTCAGTCGGTTTTAGGGGAATCCAGGAAGGCAGCCTGGCAGCCAGAGGCATGGGGGCAGGCAGATGCTGACAAGAGCAGCAGCAGCCTCTAAATACAAACCTGTGCCGAAATAGCAGGAGGTAACAACAGACAGCCCTAAAATGGTAGTGCTGTTGTTCCAAAAGGAAGCATTTCTAAATAAAAATACTCCAGGCTTTGGAGTAAAAGTTTTCATTTTTGTTTTCATTTTCATTTCTAGATTTAAAACAAACAAACAAAAATACACCTTGGATCTGACAGACAGCAGATACTTCTCATGAAAAAGAGCTTCATTTGATTAGCAAACTAATTTCCCAGGAAAAGACAATTCTGTCAGGAAAAGTTGACCCACCCCATGCTGTTCTTACATAATGAAAAAGGATTTTAAAAATCCTCCAACACCTACAGGATGAAGCAAATTTCCCCTTTCCCATTCACAGCACATTCATTTTGGTACCTGGCATGTGAACAGCAGCTTTCTAGAAACTCCACCAGGTTTGGGCAGCACAATGTACGGCACTGCTGTTACATTTGAAAACACAAGGATCAGATGAGCACATTGAATGAAAGACACTAACACATTGCAAAGACGACGTAAGTAAAAATTGCAGGAGAAACAAACATCCTCCAATGCTCTATTTAGATCTGAGCATGACTTGGGAGTAGCTCAGCACACCTTTTCTGTGAAATTATTTCCATCAGCATTCTTAAAATATTACTGCTAACCTGTGAGAATATTAGTCATTAATTTGGCCAGGTATATATATTTGAATCTTACCCAGAGACGAGCTATCATTGACTGACGTGTTCAACTTTTCCATGCCAATATTAATTTGTTTGCAGTGGGGTAAGTTAGCTCTCTGCATGGCTTAACTCTCACTGTAGCTCAAAAGACCTGATGTTGTTGGTTTCTTTCCTAAGAAACATTCATAAATTTAATGTCTAAAAAGGTAGCTAGGTAACCTGTGATTGACGTTTACACACATACAATCACATGCAAAATATTAACTCGGTGTTTATGGCTCTGCATGCAGTTAACAGCACTGCAATTAAGTTCTGGCATAATACTTTTTCAGAAGGCCAACAGAAGAATGGATATAAAATGAGCCAGCAGAAACAAGTCCTTTATTGCATTTTCCCTTAGGTGGCTGCATCCTTAAAGCTGGACTCACAAGCACTGCAGCTGGGTGGAGCCTCTGAAATGTTCAGAAATGAGGTACTTTATCACAGTCCGGCTGGGGATGTTCTGATTCAAACTTCAGTACCTATTCTGAGAGCAAAAACTATGGCATGAGTCACTTACCCATTAGCAAACAACATTGCCAAACTAGATGACAAAAAGATGGTGATTTGCAAAGTGATCGGCTGCTTCATACCGCAGGTTTATTTCTGGTGAAAAACCCAACTACAAGCACTTTTGTTTTCAGAAACACCTACATCATACATCTCAGCAGAGTGGATTACCTCCTCTTCGATAGGTGCTGTCAGATCCATTTGTACAATACTTACACCCCAGATGCAGGGATGGCATGTGCTTTGATGATGTATTCCCCTGAATGCCCATGCAGAGTTGGTGCCCATGCACCTCATCTGAACAGGCTAAAGACCTTGAAGTTTCCAACAGAACATCTCTCCATAACAAAATGCCGGTCTGTAGAAATCAATTCTTGTGCAACACATCAGTTTTGATTGACTAGAGGCAATTTTTTGCTTTCCAGTGGGATTCCTGGCGAAAAGCATACAGCACATTTTACTTCAGAGCCCCCATGGACAATTGTGCTCATACAGCACCCTGGCCCATTTCGGACCCCAGGACTTCTGGGTGGCTTTTAAATCACCTCCTGGATTACCGTGGGTAATGAACACAGACTTTATGAGATCATTTGTCTTTAATGCACTTTCTAAATGTTTAAATATGGTATATTGCTTATGACATTTCCTGACAAATTCAGAGTAGCTGACCAGGTGAATGGCTGCCTGCAGTTTAGATGTCACAACTGCAAGGCAACAGTTGAGCGAGGATTTTCATGAGCGTGGTTCTGGAACTTAGGACCATGCATAGCGCACTTTGACTGATAGACTTTTTAGTACCTTGAAGCTGATCCTAAAAATGGTCCCGATCCTTTATGCACTCACTTGATGTAAACTGCAAAGGGCGTGAACCAAGTATCAGTCTAAATAATGCAGGCTGGTTTTCTTTAATCGTAATTGCATGGCATCTTTTCTCAAAATTACTTACTGGCTGTAACCCATATAACACATAAATATAGAAAAGGCCCCATATCATTAGAAGTCACACTAATCTGATGCATAGAACTACTAGAAATAAATGTGACTATACAAAATGCTCTTCACTTTGGAGAAGTGGAATCAAATTTGTTTCTCTACTATCACAACTTCTCAAGTTGGCAACAGCCTCCTAAATTGAGTCCTGTTTTATTCATAAGCATTACACAGCACTTTCAATAAAGCAGTTGGTAACTACCAGTCATTCTGCTTGTTAAAGCTGAGTAAGAAAACCATTCTGTTTTATTAACTAGTATGGCTTTTGTTAGTATCATCTGTAATACAAGTGATTCAATTCTTTGTTTACCAGGATGGCACATGCTGAGTAGCTAAATTACACTTTAGAAAAAAATCATTCTGAATTCCTAAAGTTTTATGAGAGGTGGATTACACGGCTTATCAAATAAATCATTTCAGAACTGTGCATATCTGCTGTATTTTATCCTTGCATAATCAGAAACCTATTTTTGAAAAACTTCTAAGAAGCCAGGAGCAATTCATAGTTAAAAGGTCACAGAGTGTTTTCTGCATATGACAGAAATGTGTTTGCTATCCCATTAGTGCTTTTTTCTGTCCTTTGGTACTGCAGTAAATCAGGCTAATGAATGAAAATTGCTGATGGGTTAATATCCCTTCGGCTATTTTAACACTAAGCAGATTTAGCCTTGATTTCCAGCACTTTCAAACACAGTCTGTGTTTATACACACTTACATAAACACACATAAGGCATAAGGATCTGTGAAGTGAGGGTGGAATAAGGCTATATCCTTTATTATAATCCTACAGTCTCAAAAAATCAATTTGAAGTTACATCCCCGCATCTATGCAGCATACCCTTCACAAAAGTATTTCCAAAGATTGCATCTTACCATGTGGAAAGATGCCTATGTCAATGGCAGGTGACAGTCTTCCAGTTCAAAAGCCAGTTTTCTATCTCCATGGTTAAATGGTGACAAGTCTCCCTGTTGATCTTAAAAATGCAGAAAATAATTATATATAAAATTTTTTAAAATGAAGAAAAATTAAAACAATGTACTTTTCAACAGAGTAGTAGAGTTTGCAGCACCATTTTGGCACACGAACTGTTCTGCATGTAGGTGTGGTGTTCTGCAGGCGCTTTCCCAGAGCCAGTCCCAGTGTGGGAGAGGCACCACTGCACCACTGCACCTGAATCCTTGCCTGCAGGCAGCTGTGTTGGAGCAAGGGTTTGCCTGGCTTGCTTGTCACAAACTCAGCAAGCCTTGGAACTTGTGCTCTGGGTGATTATTTCTTGAGCATTCAGGTAGACCTAGACCAGGACCCTGGGTCCTTGGCTGTGACTGACTTGGTGCTTCTGCAGGACAGGACCTCATGGAGCACGTCCATGACCTGGTTTCTTTCCACGTGCTCAGACAAGGCAACCAAAGGCACTTTTCTGAGCTCACGCTGCCCAGCAGTGTCGACAGTGTTGTGCAATGCCTCTGCTCCCCTAATACAGCAATACTGTTCTTCCAGCTATACTCATAAAGACTCTTGGGATACAGAGGTAATTTATATTATCTCTAATTGCACTTGAGACTATTTCCAAACTGTATTTGTAGCTGTAGCATTATTGCCCTACTCTGCACTGTATTCTAAGGCTTTTTTTATAGCATTCTAAGTATCTTTCAAGTAAATACTAGTGTCAGGCAGGAAGGCAAATCAGAGGTTCTGGGCAGAGCCTTTCTCATTTTATTTATCAGGCAATTATCAGACAATTTATAGCCTTGGTGGCTATAAATTTGGACAAAAAGAAAAAGAGCTTTTAAATATTTTGGACAATATTTGTTAAAAATACCACATACAGCTGCTCCAGTCACATGTCTCACTCACCCAGAGGTTATAAACACTCTAAAAGAGATATAAAATACGCTGACCCATAGCCAATGCAAACCCAAAATCTGTTTTGGAGGCAATAGCTCTCAAGTTTGAGAAAAATGTTCTTGCTTTTGCTATTTCACTATTTCAACTTTAAAAATCAAGTCTAAGTAAATGCAACTTAGAAAGTCCTTTTGGAGATTAGCATTTGGGAATGTTTTGGGAGCTGCAGGAGTTTTCAAAAACCTGACTAATCCCCATGCTACATTTTTACAAGCTTTTGAGCTTGAGGTTCCAGCAGTGACAAACTTATTGTGCAGATTAGGAACAGAAAAGACTGGTTTGCATTGGCTACAAATACAAACTCAGATGTTAAATCCTTCTTTTTCCCATTTTTTGGATCCAATCAATATGGATAGTGCTTGAATTCTTTCATAAGGCATAAGTGATCTTGAACAGAACTTTTATTATTGAAAAGCTGAAACTGACTGTCACTACTGCTGACATAGTTTCCGATTACATTTTTCTACAATATATTTGTAGTTTCAGGATTTATTTAATTTAGACATGATGCATAACCACGCTGATAGTTATCTGCATTCTTCCAGTGTACATTGAACTCCTAAAACCAATCCAATCTATGTTACTTTCTGTGGGTTATAATAATGAAAAAAATATGTTTTGAACATCAACTATCAATCTATCACAAACTTCAAAGAATCAGACAGTTTTAAAAAGTTTCACTCTTTCACTTTCACTATTTCCAGTTTCTGCAATATCTAACTAGGACTAAAATATTAAAATGTGAGAAGATCCATTATTGAACCACATTCTTTATTCACTGGCACTTTTTGTCAGTTAAGCCAAGCTTCAGTTCCTCAGACTTCCTACAGCATATTTTATTATGGTAATTCTTCTCTTTTTTTTGCATTTTTCCTTCAAGTTTGTCTGGTTTTTTTTTAATATCCTAGATCACAGAGGCAGGCTGCTTCATAAGGCTCTGTAATGTAATAACACTAGTTTATAAAAACTCTGCAAGAAGGAGTTTTCTCCGTGATCTGCTACTTTAGGGACGTATGAGATTTTCCTCAGACAGACCTTTTCCCCTTTCCCTTCCCAAGTCAAGTCCATGCATGGTTTTTCTCACAGCTAGCCAAGAAAACAATGTTGTCTCCCTACTCTCACTGCAGGAGTCCCTTCCCACTGGCCAGTGCTGTTTAGTGCCACATCCCTCTGCACCATCAAGACAACAGGCTCAGCAGCATTCAGGTTACTCCTCAGCATCTACTGGAGATGAGCCAAGGGCATTATAGCTGTATTATAATTATACATGTTACTATCCATGAACCATATGGCAGAAGTGGAGCTGGTCCGGCTCCTTTGTAGTGGGCAGCAGTGGTAGGGCAGCCTGAGTGGCTGTGAGGACAAGGCATGATCCTCCCAAATTAGGGCAGAGCAACTTCCCCCTGCAGCTGCATATAACAGATGTGGGCCTGGCAGGTGATGACGGTGCTTATTTCACCCTGCTAAGAAGTCTGACCCCACCTTTCTTATAAGCCCCCTTGAAGTACTGGAAGGCCACAGTAAGATCTCCCCAGAGCCTTCTCCTCTCCAGGCTGAACAAATCCAACTCTCTCAGCCCGTCCTCACAGCAGAGGTGCTCCATTCCCCACATCATTTTTGTGACCTCCTCTGGACCTGCACCAACAGGTCTTTCTTGTGCTGAGGACTCCAGACCTGGATGCAGTACACCAAGTGAGGTCTCACTGGAGCAGAGTGTAGTGGCAGAATTACCTCCCAGCTGGCTACACTTCTTTAGATGCAGCCCAGGGTACAGGATACAGATGGCTTTCTGGGCTGTGAGTGCACGCTGTCAGCTCAGGTCCAGCCTGCCATTCCCTAGCCTGTATTGTTACCAAGGATTGACCCTATCCAGGTGCAGGACCTTGCACTTGGCCTTGTTGAACCTCATGAGGTTCACATGGGTCCACTTCTCAAGCTTGTCCAGGTGCCTCTGGACGGCATCCCATCCCTCTGACATGTCAACTGCACCACTCAGCTTGGTGTCTTCTGCAAACTTGCTGAGTGTGCACGCTATCCCACTGTCTATGTCATTGATGAAGACCTTAAACAACACTTTTCCCAGTATGACTCCTGAGGGACACCACTCATCACCAGTCTCCATCTGGACATCTAACTACTGACTGCTACCCTCTGGATGTGATCATCCAACCAATTCATTATCCACAAACCAGTCCACCCATCAAATCCATATCTCACCAGTTTAGAGAGAAGAATGTTGTGGGGGGCTCTGTCAAAGGCTTTACAGAAGTCCAGATAGATGACATCCATAGTTCTTCCCTGGTCCACTGATGTAGCCACTTCATCGTAGAAGGCCGCTAGGTTGGTCAGGCAGGACTTGCCCTTGATGAAGCCACACTGGCTGCCTTGAATCACCTCCCTGTACCCCATATGCCTTAGGAGAGCTTCTTCCCAGGCACAAAGGCGAGGCTGACAAATTGTTAGTTCCTAGGGTCCTCCTTTCTACCTTTTTTAAACAGAGAGGCAATGTTTCCCTTTTTCTGGTCACAAGGAACTTCACCTGACTGCCAGGACTTTCCAAGTATCATGG
>NW_010388249.1:10336-10911 GCF_000710305.1 Buceros rhinoceros silvestris | reverse complement strand
AATCATGGAGAGTGGCTTGGCAACTACATCAGCCAATTCCCTCAGGACTCTGGGATGCTTCTCATCAGGTCCCATAGACTTATACATGTTCAGGTTCCTCAGGTGATCATGAACCGGATCTTAGTTTACAGTGGGAGGGACTTTGCCCCCCTAGTCCCTGACTTGTAATCCATCAACTCAGGGGTTGTTGGAAGAGAGGTTGTCAGTGAAGACCGAGGCAAAAAGGTTGTTGAGTACTTCAGCTTCCTCCTCATCCGTTGTAACCAGCTTGCCACGTCCATCAGAGGGTGTGTGCTCTCTTTAACCTTACTTTTCTGATTGACATACCTGTAAAAGCCCTTCTTATTATTCTTTGCATCCCTTGCCAAGTTCAGCTCCAGCCATGCCTTGGCCTTCCTGACCTCATCCCTACACAGCCAGGCAGTGTCCCTATACTCTTCCCAGGATTCCTGTCCCTGCTTCCACTGTCTGTGCATTTCCTTCTTGTCTTTTATTTTGACCAGCCAGTCTCATTTCAGCCATACTTGACTCTTTCCTTTCTTGCCAGAGTTCTCATACCTGGGGTGTTTCCTGCT
>NW_010388249.1:2829-10245 GCF_000710305.1 Buceros rhinoceros silvestris | reverse complement strand
ATGCTATTTTATTAAAAGAAACCAAACACGGTTAACTTTTTCTCCTTCCTTACCAGTAACACCCCTGATGACAAGCAGTGAGGCCAGTCCTTTTCATGGATCAGATTGCCTGCAGAGGCGTTAGCTGTGCAGATCGGATGCTGCCGTCCAGTTGTATGTGCTGTTCTCATTCAATCCATTAAAAATTCTGTGTTTCCCTGACAGGCCTATCTACGTGGTTTGGTAAAGAAATATATTAGAGTGCTGCACAAGCAAAACGAGTAAGTTTCCTACCCTTTAGACTGAGGCATTACAGTGTTTTGATTCAATTTCCCAATTTTAAAATATAGTAATAGTATACAGCTGTTCCTTAAAATGCTGGGGTTTGCAGGGAGCTCTTTGGATCTGAAGACTGCCAGGGAGCTTTGCTATTGCTGGCATATATATCATTGCAAAAGAGATTTTGTTTTCCACAAATTTGACTTTCGGGGATCCTATAGAGCTCATGCTTTCAAAGTTTATGAGTCTGTACTTTGAAGACTGAGGAAAGCCAATACAAAATCCATGATTTATAATATAGAAGAAAACATTAACCCTTTTCCACATGAAAATTGCCTTGAAAATGTAAATGGATTGCCCATGCATTTTTAGGAATACGTATCCATTCAGTTCCTCAATCTTCCTTTCACCCAGTGCCCCAAGGGTGCAGTTTGAGGACTAAGGAAAGAGCAGCTATTTCACAGCTGTTTAAAGACCAATTTGTATTGCCATAGCTTGGTGCTGTTGACAGCATCAGGACTCCAGCAAGCGCCCGTAGACTGTCTGCTTTAATTTGCTGAGCAGCTGGTAGGTATATGGTGGTATTTCAGAGCTAGCACAGAAGCGGCAAGGCTCTTCCTGCAGGCCAGTATTTACCCAGAGCCTGGATGGATCAGAAATAGATTTGAAAAAGGAAAAGGGAAATAAGCGTAGAAATTGAGACTTTTTATTCTCTCCAGAATGAAGTGTTAAGACTGGTAGTGCCTCAGACGAGCACCTCTAAAAGCTGGGTAATGCCTCATGGGCAGTGTTGTATCAAGTCCTTTCTTTCCTTACTTCCTCAAAAATCATGAACCAAAACTAAACAAAGGTTCATAACATGCCTCTCAATGCCTATAATATTCTTGAATTTGGGTCAGAAGGTTGTAACAGAATTGGTTCAAACGGCTATCAGGATAATGGACATATGTAAAGTTTTGGACTGCAAAGATCTGCACAGTTTAAAGAATCCTTCAATTCCCAAGTAGCTCCTTGGCATTATTGTTTTCCTATCAGTCACATCTATATTGTGTATAAATTGCTTTGGGATCCTTGATGTGAAAGGCTTTAGATAAGTGTAAATTACTGTGTTGCCTCTAATTATTTTGAAGTGGTGATTGCTGGGCCAAGCTTTTTATTTCTATTGTAGGAGGTTATGATGCTAGAATAGAGATATGGCAGCTTTGAAATTGGAGAAGAAATATGTTCTGAGGCTTTGATTTATGTTTTTCTATTCCACTTTTTGAACATAAGTAGGAGGGCAAGGAGAGCATGAACATTTAGTAAACGTGTTCCTGCAGTGTAATTCATCTTTGAGACTGAAACAGCAAGCTTATAAACTTGGTTAAGCAAGCTTCAATTTCTCCGCTCTTTTTCTTACACTTGTTGGAAACACTTTCGACAAATCACGCACTTTAATAAAACTGTATCTTCAAAATTATTTGGAAAATATACTGCAATCACAATAATGGCTGAATTCTGTGTTTGGTGCTAGGGTCCCTTTGTTGTGTGTGCAGGGTGTCTACGTTCCATTTGTCTCAGAAATTATAAGTATATGCAATGAACAGTGCTTGCCTTCAGGTACTGTGGCTCTCAGTGAAACCTGCATTTGAGGCCTTCAGTATCCCAATAAACATAAATCGTAGTATTTTACCTAAGCTGAGAACAGGATAATGTAATTTCTGGGTTTAGTTATTAGAAGATTGCGCACTGGCTGGAGAATATGTAACTGCACACGAGACTAAGTTCTTGGTAAATTCCTCCAAACACTGTGAGTCCCACAGGTCTTCAACAGTTCTCTGGGATTTACTGAAAGGCTTACAGCCCAACAGAAAGAAGAAACCATTCTAATCTCATATCTTCTTCCTTGGTTAGTTTAAGCATTGCAGTATTGAATGCAATTTCCACTGAAACAGTCCTTGGTTCACTGCGAAGTACATGAGTGGATGAGCCATACTGCTTTTCCCCACATAATGTTCTACTTTTTAAAAACTGGAATAAAAAAAAGATGCTGAAGTATAAGGAAATTATTTCTATGCATGTTTAAGTGATATTGGAGTGAGCAGCTGGCAGTAACATTGCCTCTCATTAACAAGTCAGTATTTTCTAAGTAGTTGGACACAACGATTGCTGTCACGAAAACTGAGGGACATATATGAAAGTACATTGGTACTTGGTAATGAGATGCAAACATCTCATAATTCTAACAAAAGGAAGTAAATATGTTCTACAACGATTTTGGGCAGCCAAAATTTTCACAGCTTGTCAGCCGAAGCACAGCAGCAACCATGGTGGCTGAGTAGAGTGGGCTTGTGACTGACATGCTTGTGATTGAAAAGAAAAAGAGAGATGAAGGGGATTTCAGATATTTTTTTATTGAAAAAGCATCACAAATCTGAAAAGAACTGAGACATGTTACACAAGGAAGAAGAGGACTATCTTCCAGGAAGATGCTGAACAGCAGCATTTATGGCTGTAAGCAACAGCAGTCAAGGGCATAGCATGGCCAGCTCTGGTCCTGGACTGCAACCCCATCATCATCTTCATAGCTCTATGGTAAGGATTACACATAAAATGTGAGGCTTCTTGCCTCTTTCATTACTGGTGCTTTGGCCAGGTCCTTCCTTCAAATTCCGGTGGACTGTCTTCTCCCACCTTCATTAAAGTAGTTGTTTAAGCTTTTTCCCTACCAGCGCTTTACTTGTACCATCTTGCCTTTTCATCTACGGAAGCAACAATTACAGACTGTACAAAAACATAGCTGACTAGGCAGGTTCACTCTGAAATGCCGGAACAACTGCTAGCTGCTTGTGTGAGGCAGTTGCTATTGTCAGATTGCTCTCTCTTGCCCCAGAGTGGGGGAGACCAAGCAGCGTTGTTTGCTATTCCCTCTTTCACCCTGTTTAATTAAAATGATGGCTTTTACCATCACAAAGACACATGTATACAAACTATGTCCAACCAATAAATTAATGTTGTGAGGAAAGAATAAGCCAGAAGATTAATCACTCATCTGCTGTTTTATACGTGGCAATGAGTTAGAGCCCTCTTCAGCATCCTGGGAGTCTTGTAAAAACATATTTAAAGCGAGGAGATGGGAATAAATGCCATGTAGAGACTTTGGGTTGTCTTGAGGGGTAGAAAAATACATCTTTTGATTTCTGATAGCAACCGCTCCTTGTTGCTTCTTGAGCAGACTGCTCTGCAATGTTTTAGGAAAAGTACTCATTACATTGTAAATTAACTTTCATCCGTAAGAAACTCATCATATTTTGTTCTATTAGATTTACAGTAAGTGAAGGAAGGAAGAGTATTGGTGTGTTATTCAGTAACATTGAAATATAATGTTGGGAATAATTATATCCTTCTAAAGTTGTTGGGTTTTTTTCTTATGCCTACAGGTGATAGCATGCCTTTAAAATTCTGCTTAGGTTTGTATTAACCCAGATAGATGAAGGGAAAGGGTCTACAGTAGCCAATTTGCTTCCTTTTTTCTTTTTTTTTTTTCTTGTTGTCATTGAACTTCCCTGTTTTGTTTAATCTTGAAAGCGTCGTTCTTTCCTGCAGCCTCCGAGATCTAACATTAAAAACCCTACTCCTCCACATCAGTCTCCATAGCTACAAACTGTTAAAACTTCAAACCCTTTAAATACGTGAACATTCCTTTTTTTTCAGTACAGCTGATTTCAGGATGCTACCCCTACATACAAACAGCTTGGGGTAAAACTTCTCAGCCCAATACAACAGCTCAGAATGAATTTCGCTTGTATATGATATCTAGGGCAGATATCCTAGAAAGAATCATGGGGTAACTTCTTCCTATTGAGTGGTCAAAGAATTTGATCAGACCAAGTTCTGTCACAGTAAGCTTGGCAAAACTTTGACAAGTTTGCAGGGCTACCTATTAGGTACATAAATACTGGGAAAGCTGGATTGGCTCATTGTGGGAATTCTTACGACGTTTCAGAAGTTTAGCTACTAGCTGGGTCTGATCTTTAAAACTGGGTGTTGCTTCTAAGTGGCTTGTTATACATACTCAAAATAAAGGATCCTGCTTAGACAAAGAACCCTCAGTCTTGCTTGACGCTTCATTCAAGCTTGTATCCTAATCTCAAACCTTCAGTAAAGGCCCTCTGGGCTAGAGCTTTTAGATGTGGTCTCAACCCAGAAGTATGATGCTTAGGCCTGTCTTCAGGGAGCAAAAGTGTCCCTGCAGAATCAGGGCTGTGATGTTCTTGCAGACTAAGTGTTCTGCATGGGTTTCAGCGTTTTTCATGGAAGCAAGATTTTATGGCTTAAAGAAGCATAAACCCATACAGAAAGACACTTCATGCTACTTTTGGCATGTCTGCAGTATTTTGTGACAGTTCCTGACAGTGCAATGAGACTGGAAACATGGCAAGGAGATCATTTGCATGTTTCTGTAAGTCTTCACGTATAGAAAAGCATTACTCATCCCGTAGATTTCACGTGGTAGAAAAATTGAATCCTGTTAGCAATGTAAGAAATTGTTTTGCATGAATTCAAATCTACTTCTCCAATCAGTCAGATTCACCTTTTTGTTTTTATCATGCAATACCTCTTGCAGATAGAAGACTGAATGGATGCAGGCAGGCGGAGCATAGTGCTCCTGGGGTCTACTGCGGATTTCATGTGAGATAAAAGGAAAGGGATTTGTTCTTTTTCACTGAAGTTCCTCACATGTAAAGTATGTGTATCTGACAATTTCTTTTCCTGCTATTGCCTACATTTTTGCACATTTTCTGTCTAGTTTGTAAGTTCTGTTTGACTGGTACAATCACCATAGCTTTGGTCTCTGGTGTTTAAGGATGGACTGCAATGTAAATACTTGCTCTTTCCTCATTCCCTGTTGGAGTTTGGTAACTGGCACACACGAAACAAACTGAAGGGATCCTGAAGACACTCTTTGCTTCTGCTGCTGCTTATGATTCATCCGAATTCAGTCAGCAGCCTGGAGAGACCTGCGAAGAGATGAACTGCAAAGTACCGCTCATCAAGTTACCGTTCATCAAGTCTGTGGAGGTTTTTGCAGGCAACATGCTCAGTTCATTCAGGCACAGACTGTTTTCTCTTGCCTCTGCTCACAGTTTTCTATCTCAAAAACATCTTGCTTCTCCTCCCTGGTAACAAGGCAGTTGTATGCAGACTGTTTTTCACTTCCATCCTTTCTCACAACATGCTTCCTGTACTGAGTCAGTCATTTACTGATCCTATTTCCATGACATCCCATGTTGGCAGGCAGAATGTAGTCAGAATAATTTATTGTTAATATAACAGGGAGGATTTTTTTTGTCTTCTGGGTGTAATTTAATACTATTCACCTTCACTTTTATAGAAAATTAACTGAAGGAATTATTTGCATGTACCAGAGTATTTTAATACACCTTTGTTTCTAAAAGGAGGTACAAATATTTAATCATTTAATCATTTAAACATTTTCTATTAAAATAGATGCAGTGAATAACAACAGAAAGTAATCATAACAAATGCACACTTATACTTCTGCAGATACTGGGTCGTATAAATGAGAAATACCTATGTTTCTGCATCAGTTCCATGTATCGACTGGGTATTGTATGTTTTGAGCATCTCTTCCACCAATGGTGTGTTTTGTTCAAAATAGCATTTACTGAACCACTCAAAACCTCATGACAGTAAGCCGTGAGGGAATTTTGGGGTAGTAAAAGGAGTGGAAATACACACAGTGAGTAAGACAACACCTTGCAGGTGCTTTCCCAATGGGAGAATGGTCCAGTGGGAGAAATCACTCCAGTAACCAAACTTTGACATTGCAGAGCAGCAGTTCCCGGCTGAAGCCTGCCATCCTGATGATTTATTGAGTCTGTCTGAAGTTACACTTTACTTCAGGGAATTCTCCTTCACATTTGCTCCACCAGCTGCAGCCAGATGGCCAGCTGCAGGGGGTGTGTGTAGGTATGCACATGTGTGTGTGCATACAGCCACATTGCCATCCCCCAGAACAGCTTTTTCTGGGGTACCTTGAGCTGCATGTGAACTTGCTGGCCGTGACCAGCTGTGTATGATAGCTGTTGGCCTTTCCATTGGCAGCTGTTTGGAGTAAGAGGAAAGGAATAGTGGATTTCCGCACAGGTGACTGGAAGGAGGACTGTTGTTTCACACAAGCCAACTGTCCAGCTGTCAACACACAGCATGGCTCCTGGTGGTTAGCAATTTTGAGGAAGGAGGCAGATTCCAAGTCAGCCCCCCTTACAGTATTAAAAATTTCTTCATCTGTAAGGAGAGAAGCCTCTAATCTGATTATGAACTAGTGTGAATTAGAAATTGAGCTCACTTGTGTCAGCAGCTGCCAATGTAGGCAAGCGTGGAATTAGGCCCTGGGTAAGTGTACAGAAAAGAAAGCAAACGGCTATAGAAAAACATGTTGCCATGAAGGATATGTAATTACCAATATACACTTTAATTTTGTATTTCTCAAAATGGTGATTATACAATATAATTCATGAAATGTAACTTAAAAAATGAAAAAAAGGTTGTGGGTTGTGGGAATTTTTTTAAAGAACATAAGGCTGAGAAAGTAAGAGGCAGGAGAATGTGTGGCCAGGGAACTATATCGGGAGTTACTAACAGCAGGTTACTGCAGGGACTGAATAGTGATCAGGAACCTTTGGGAAATGCTGTCTCTAGCAGCAGATCCAGCTGCCTGCAGCCACTCACTGCAGAGAGTGGACAGCGGAACGTGGAGGGTTTTCTATCAGAAACAGGGATTTTCTTTTCTTTTAACATTTCTGGATAACTTTATCAGTTTTCCTGGCTGATCATCTTGATTTCTTACTCATTTTAAATATTTAGGAAGGATATTTGTTCAGTGCACTGAGGAGCTGCTTCAACACCAGCAGGTACCACCTGCTTTATTGCAGTATGTACCAGAGGCATCTGCTCACAGCTTTACTACTCCCCAGCATATTTTGGTAATCACTCAGTTATTTAATTGCACCCTAAAGGCACTGAAATCTTTTAAAACCTCCTCGCAGGGCTAACATGGATACTTGCATCAGCAGTCGACATCCAGGGTGAACTGCCTTTGGCTAACAAGCCAGTTCCCAAAGAAGACTACACACTATGGAGGACTAGTGGCTG
>NW_010388249.1:0-2767 GCF_000710305.1 Buceros rhinoceros silvestris | reverse complement strand
GTGGCCTTTGTCTACCAAGCCAGTTCCCAAAGAAGACTACACACTATGGAGGACTAGTGGCTGCACTGGAGGGGTGGCAGTGAATGACATTGCCAAAGAAGCAAGTAGCAGAGTGGCGCCTTGGAGGATTTCAGTCGCCTTGTTGTGGAATCCCACTCTATTGTTGTTACTTGTTTCTGAAATATTTTATAATGACAAACGATTCACTTATAGAGTCATTACAACTCCTGATCCACTTGTTAAGTTCATACTCCAATTAGATTCCACCTCATGGGAGCGGGAAGTTAATCAGCTTTAAAGACTGCTAGCAAATTATTGATCTTACCTCTGTCTTTGGCAGCTTTTTTACCTAAGCCGCTTCTTCTTTGTTATTATAAAGAAGAGATTTCTGTGTTGGATTAAAGCTGGTTCGGGGGCTTGCATGGAAGGTCAGCCACCATGAAGCATAAAATCAAGCATAAAAACTTTATGCAAAGTTCTCATAGGGACTTATAAATATCTGCAGATACTTGGTGCAACTAAAAATATCATGACTTCATTCTTTTGGCTTAAAGTAGTTCCCATCTGAGATTGTTAAACACAAATATATTTCAAGAGGAAGAAGAATGCCTTGAATCTCCCAGGTTGCCTCTACTTGCTTGAGCTCCCAGCACCAGTAACTTGAAGCCATCATTTTCTTTTTAGAACAAATGTTTGGACACAAGGCAGAGTATGGTGAAAATTAGACTTTTCCAAACAGCCATTTACTCATTCCTTCCTCCTCAATACCAACCAAAGAACATTCAAGTCGAATCATGTCTCATTTTTCTGTGATTTTTTTTCCCATCTGTATCCATTAAGTTTTACTCCTGGCTGTATACAATGGAGGAAGGTGAAAGAGCACTGCTGAGCACCTGATACACTTGCTAAATGTGACTTTTATTGCTCAAAATCCAATTAATCCATTGAGGTGAAGAAGACTAACGAGAGCAAGTCCTTCAGGCTAGAGGCCAGCCCAGATACTGCATTTGTGGTGTCCAGAGGTAACCATCTCTGAGGCAGGAGGAACCCTCTTGCTGTGCCTTTCCTCTGCATTTGACTTCCTTCAGAAATGACATTTTTTAGAGTATCACTGGGTTATAAACACTGTCTGACTGCTTTCCCCTTTCTGGAGTGGATATTTGTACCGAGGGCTGGTTCTCGTACAGTGATTCCTTGGCAGCTTTCTGCAGTCTGAGTAGAAGCCCAGTCTTCTCCTCACCCGCTCAATCTCTTTGGCCTTTGTTTGCAGCAGTACCTGCCTCGAACTCTGAGTTCAGATGTGCAAAAGTGAATTTTGACTTCGGAGATGGTAGATTTGTGGTGATTTAAAGAGATTTCCTTCCAGGAAATTCAGGCCTTCTGAAAATAAACTGCTCTTAAAAGAGCTTAGGTGGACATCTGATGTCGTGATGAGATTTACAAGCACAGCTTTAAGTCCCTATATTTCTTCTGGAGTACACGGAGCACAGCAAGCTCTCAGCCTCCCCCATTTGCTTGTTGCTCCCTCGCAGTGAGATGGACTGTTGACTCACAGCTCCACGCCCGAACGCAGGCACCTCTAGGCAGTTGCTTGGAGGGAATGGGGGACTGACTGGTGTTTTTTCATGCCGCTCTAAGCACAGCTTGAAGTCTTTAGCAAAACATTTTTGTTGTTTACTTGCATTCCTACTTTTTGGACATATGCTTTGTACAGTTGTGGGGGTTTTTTTATGAAAAAAAGGGTTGGAGAGTAGGGAGGAAAAACCAAGAGACAGCATCAGAGAATGAGCTCAACCTGGTGCCTTAATTTTTATAATCCATGTTATTTCTGAGCAATAGCTTCCTGTGTAGCTTTTGTTACAGTATGAAATAGTGCTCAATAGCCTCTCTCTTGAAAGAACAGATGCTTCAGAGATGCCTGAAGCTGGAGTCTCATGTAGTGAGGGACTCTGAATCAGCAGTTTCTCTGGAAGATTTGTACCATTGGTTCTGGCTCTACTCTGTCCTTTTTTCTTCTTTGTTTCCTCCTGAACTGACTTACCAACCCCAGCTGCAGTCTAATGCACCTCTCAAAGACTCCCCAGGAACACCTTGGTGTGTGGCACACTATGGCTTGTTTTACTGAGAGGTTCCTCTAAAGTAGGACATCACTTAAGAATGTTACGTATATGTAAAATATTGCATGCCCGTTGTTAGCCTGAGGTGCCACAACCTGCTCACAGAGTTTACCAGCTTCCGTCTCCAGATCTTCTGGCTTTGATACCAGCTCTGGGCTGGAACTGAGGAAAGAGCATTTTGCATGTTTCTGGCAAGCCCTGCTCGCAAGTCTGGAGGGGATAGTTTTTTAGACTGTACCACAAGAAGCTATTTGGGTAAAGCCAGATCAGAGCTGTTCTGTTTTGTTTTGTTTTGTTTGGGTTTTTTTTCTGATCTGTGGGGAAGCAGGGAGCCGTTGCAGTAATTAACAAAGCCCAGCGTTTTCGGAAATCCTGTGTGCGCTGGCAGTGGATGTGAGGCTGATAATTGTGCCTCGTACCTGTGGTACGTAACAATGCCTGTATCCCGGTACCACAGCGGGCTAAGTCGTTTTAGAATGTGAGGAAGAGGCGGTAGAAGGGAACGGGGAAATGAGAAAGGGAAAGAAATGCCCGGGAACAAAAAGGAAAAAGCAGCCAGCATAAACTTTCTGTTGCAATCTTACCAATTTCGGCTACGAGCACTGCGGAGGTTTGTCTTTCGCAGAGCGGGGCTGACCTCGCTCAGCCTC
>NW_010388248.1:0-4739 GCF_000710305.1 Buceros rhinoceros silvestris | reverse complement strand
TGGCTTTTGGTTTTTTTGGTTTTGTTTGTTTGCTCTCCCTTTAGTGCTTACCTTTATCTGACATAATTTTTTGCAATTTAAAAGTTGGAGCATAGCCTCCTGCAAGATTTGTTTTTGCTTCTGCCTGCTTATTCATGCACTGCTGTGTCCAACTTGAAGTAGGGGAAAAATAATTCTGGAAGGAAGCACTTCTATATAATTACTATAAAATCAGAACTTACACAGGATCTATAAAGAAAATTTAACAGGAAAATGGACCACTTTCCCTCCAGCTATTATAGCGTGCTTACACAGCTTTTTCAAAAACTGCACTACCACAGAACTTGTTAATCAATAACGGTTTTTTATAATACATCCAACAGGTTAAGATCATTTTCTCCCACATTGTTTTGACATTCTACTTTTCACAATTATCCAGAGCTTCTAAGAACTCACGTAGCTGAAGTGTGCGAAAATACAGTCAAGCACAAAAGCTACTCTGGCATAAAAATCTCTGTGGTGGTAATCTTTGCCTTCTGTGGCAATATCTTTCTCTCTTGTCCATTCATGTCGTCAAAGCCCTTGTTACAGAACTAATTGAAAAATCAGTGAATGATCAGGTCTCAGCTTAACAGCATAATAAAAATATTTTAAAGCATTTTAATTAACCCCTTGTACACCAGGGAAATATGCAAATTATTTCTCTTATTTCCCTGAGATATTATTGGAGCTACTTAATTAAAACATGCTTGTAAATTCTCTGCTTTAGTAGTAATCCTACAGTTAGGGAACACGGGGAACTATTGCTGAATAGAGATCTAAAATGGCTCTGGTTTGTTTTTATTTCCTCCCTCTTTCACCATTAGATTTAATCTTCAAATTTGGCAAAATAACTCCATATGATAATTACGTTTTTTATATAACTTTTGTGGCACAATGCTTAATAATATTTATGAAAGGAACACACTGAAGAAGTTTCCTTTGGTTTTTTTTTTTTTTTTTTTTTTTAGAAATAAAAGGTGGCCTCTGCCATACTGTCATGGTGTAAAAAATGGCAGCAGTTTATTTCCCCGGTAGTGAACACTTTCCAGTTTAGATATTACAAACAAGCAAGAGATGGAGAGTTGGTTGAATACCAAAGAAGTACTTCCATAAATAAATCACTTTACAAATTTTACTGATATCCAGTAAATAATTTATTATCCACATTATCCACTGAATAATTTATGTGACAAGTAAGAGATGGTCAGCTGTAGAGCTTCTTGAATACAAAGAGCATCCTTATTGTTTTTTTTTTAAATGAAGAATTAGTAATATTCACTGACTTTCATATTCAACAATTAGATTTACAAAATAGCAATCAGAGTGTTTCACACTGCTTGTGGAAAGACATGCTGACATTTGAAGAATGAGGTCAGTGTGAAATTTTCTTTTGCACTCTTTCTCTAATAGCCTGTATCACTTTTGTTCCTGTTCAGCTCCATTCTTGGAATCCTGTAAAGGATGTAAAGCATGACTGGAGTCATCATGTGACTTGTGATTGACACAGCAATTCTTGTATTTTCCTGTCGTTGGCAAAGTTTCAGTTTCGTATTACTATGAACTGATTCACAGCCAAGGCTTCATATAAAACTGTCAACTTGCATCTGAACTTTGTATAATGCCTACTTTCACCCACAGAATTAAAAAAAAATAATAAAAATTCCTAATATCTAATCCTGTATTTATGAACTATATCTGGTCATTACAGCAGAATTAAAAAAATTATTTCAATGAACTTGAAGAACAACCCAACACTCTGGATTTGTTGTTGCCAAATATTTGGCTGTGTAAGATGTATTTTCCAGAACTTAAAAACTTAATGACAAAATCTTTAGGTTAAGCAAACCAGTTAAATTTGAAAGGGTGTTTAAGGAGCATAAATTTAGGGCTTGCCAATGTGTCTAGTGATTGCTGAAATGTACTGGGAAATCTTTAATTAGAACTATGTCACACATGTATTGTTCCAGTTTAGCTCGGTAATTTAGATCAAAGTGTAACATCTTCCTTACAGCCTGTGAAGATGAAGAGATAATTGAATTACCAGAGATCTGATGATATATATGAATTGTGTCTTCTACTTTTATTTACTGAATAGTTGATAAAATATCTGGATGATTTTCAGAATGTTTCTGTAGAAGAGAGCTTTATACGGGTTTGTGGAAAGGCTATGGGTGCTAGCACTCTTTTGAAACTGAATGCTAGACATCTTGTTTATATTCAAAGATTTTTAATAAAAAATTGATTTCAGATGGAGATAAAAAATTACCCAGCCCTCAAAATGTGACCACATCCAGATGAAGCTTTGCACAAAGGCTTACTTTGTTATTGTCATCAGTCCCGCAGCTCATTGAAGTGCATCAAGCACATATGCAAGAGTGTTATGAATATAGATTTAGGGTCCTTTCTTTTTTATCATGTAAGTGTGTGGATGTTGCATGGGGATAGTTCCACATTAAGTAGAAAATCCTAATTCTGTGACTGGGGAGGGAGAAGTTAACAAATGTCATGTGTCTTGAAATAAATAAATTTCTCTAAATTAGGGTCATTTAAAGTATTATTCAATAGCAGATATTCTCACTATAGCAGTTTCATTTTGACTATTTGTAGAAGATGGTATCATTGTGAGAAGGAAGTGTATGTCATGTTTCGGATAGGAAGGAGATTTAAAAACTGATGCGAATGCTCCATTCATCCAGTCTGACCTTCAAATTATTTCTGGGTTTATGGCCAGTAACACTGATTGAACTGTAATGCTTCTACTATAAAAATCTCCTGTCTTGATTTAAGAGTTGTAAGGGAAAAGAAACTACTCTGATCCCTGGTAAATTGTTCTAAGGACCAGAAATCAGTATTTCTCCTGTATTTTTTAGGTATGTAAGGCATAAGACAAACCATTATTTCTATGCAGAGCTTCTTTCTTCTTAATAGTTTATTTTCAGCTGTAATAATGCCAAAGAAACAATGCAGGAAATGTTGCTGCATGAACTCAAGAACTGTCTGATGCTTTTGTTTAGATGCTTGTCTTTATGGCTTTCTTAAAAACTGTCATAAATCCCTTATATCCTTCTGGTACGTTTTCTAATACTGTTTTCTGAGGGAAGATTGCATGGCCTGATCAGGATCTTTGAATACCTAACTAAGAAGATTTCTGATAGTAGACTGCTTTTAATCTCACATTCAGAGGCATGATAAGATACAGCAACTAACAGATAAAGCTGGAAAAATTTATGTTGTAAATAAGAAACTTATTGCAAAGAAACTTGTTGAAACTAAGTATTTGGTACTAACCACTAGAAACCGTTATTTAGGGATCTTTTGTGGTCTTTTACTATTTCCCAAATTCAAAGGCTTATTAAACACTTTCAGTTTCATGGAGTTGTTAGTATTACTAAATATACAAAGGAAGCAACAGCTCTCTAAAGCTTAATGAAATTATAGGGCTCTAATGAGTTTTTAATTTAAGCTCTATTTTTTCACTTTGTTTCACCATATGCTTCTCATTATCAGTCAAACATAGTGAAGTTGGGAAGATATCGATCTCACAAACTCTTCAGAATGTCCGTAGTAGCAAATATTGATAATCAAACCCTCTTTTGGGAATCAAGTTTTAGGCCCCACTCTCCGTCCTTCAGAGCTTGATCTCATGTTTCTATTACAGTTTTCATCCTTCTCCTTAGTCAAACGAGTCTGTTAGGGTACCATTTTTCAGCCAGCAGGACACTGAAGGAAACTGGAGGGAACCGGAGTAGTACTGATCCTCCACTGGTAAGCTGTCTGCTGCTCTGGCTGACCTCAGGAGACTTGTGCCTATACCCTCCAGCAACCAAGGCTGCACTAAGGCACAGTTAATTTTCTTGTTTTTCAAAGCCTAACCACTTAAAAAATGATACAATTTTATTAAGCTGCATCCTGCGTAATTTCAAAATTTCTCTTAATAATTTGTCAGTAATATTTCTTTCTAAGGGAATATGACAAGTAAGCATTCTGTAACAAACTGAACAAAAAAGTGAGCAGTAAAATTTGTAAGAGTTACATTTTAGTTAACCAGAGCATTCTTTATCTTTGTATGTTAGCTTTTTAATGCAGTTTAGATTTTACGCTCTTCAAAACAAGATCTTAGTGAATAATGGGTAACAACATTCAAGTAACCATAAAGGAAAACGACAAAATGACTTCATAAAAATGCCAACAAATGCAAGCTAAGAGCATTTTCAATTTATCTGCCAAGGTTCTAAGCAATCATCCAAAATAGCTTTGTGATTTTACTTTCAAAGCTATTATCCTGAACCTAAATAAGTATCTGTCAATAACTATCAGCTAGTACGCTGACCTTTTTCTCTCTGAGGAGGCAAAATCAGAACGGGTCTGTTGAAAGCTGTGTCTTGCTGCTAGCATAGCAGATCTCATTAGCTGGTACTTCTTTACTCAGCTCTGAGGTCAGTGTTCTTGTCAGTGCCTTTATGGCGGTCCTGAAACACTTTGATGATGATATACTTGATTGTTAATTGCTGTCTAGTTCTAGTCACTTAGAGGAAAATTATCTAGGAAAATATGCATGATGATAAAGGTAAATGTAATATTTTTTTCGAAAGAGAATTCCTAATTTTACTATGAAAAAGCTGCTCTTGGATACACTTTATAAGTCCATCACTAAGAATGTCATTGTTCTGAAAACGGTTATTGCTGCTTGTCACCGGTTTGGCCGAGGTTAGCCAAGG
>NW_010388247.1:9156-12421 GCF_000710305.1 Buceros rhinoceros silvestris | reverse complement strand
CCCGGGGGGCTCGAGCGGGAGCCGTGGCGGGGGAGGGCAGGGCAGGGCCCGACCCGTTCTCGGTCCCTCCGTCGCCTTTCACCGCCTGTTTGCTGCAGGAGCATCGGCCTCGTACCTCCGAGGGAAGGAGCAGGACTGCGGGTAGATGGTGGCCTCCACGGACAAGGGCTTGTTGTCAGAAAAGTTGCTAATCTTCAGTTAGTGCTGAGTATGTTCTGAGTTCCCGGGAAGGACACGATTAAGGTGTGTTTAGTCTTTTGTTTTGCTGATAATGGATGAAGAGAGTCTGGAAGCAGCAATTCAGACCTACAATGCCCAGCTGCAGCAGGTGGAGCTGGCTTTAGGGGCAGGCCTGGACCCCTCACAGCAGTCGGACTTGATCCAGTTGCAGGAAGATTTAAAGCAGCTGATAGAACTGACTGAATCCAGCCTGGTGGCAGTGAAGAAGAGCAAACTTCTGGCCACTTTGGATACGAATGCCTCCTCCTCCTCCTCTCCAGCGGGTCTCCTGGAGCAGGACACCAGCGCAGACAGTTCTGCCCAAGATGATGAGTACGCGGCTTTTAAGGAAGCCATTGCTGAGCTTGGAGCCAACGAGGAGCCTCCAGCCAATAATGAGACACCATCAAAGAGAGATGGAGAAACTGGTGACAAAAATGAACCAAAGTGCAGTGAAGACGAGTCTGATAGAGAGGAGGAGGAGGAGGAGCTGAGTGGGATGAAGGTTAAAGCCCCCTACTACAGTTCTTGGGGGACCCTGGAGTACCATAACGCCATGATTGTGGGGACCGAGGAGTTGGCAGACGGCGGTGCCGGCGTCAGGGTGCTCTACCTCTACCCCACCCACAAGTCTCTCAAGCCGTGCCCGTTCTTCTTGGACAACAAGTGCAGATTTAAAGAGAACTGTCGGTAAAGAAGAACAAGGGGTGGGAGGGGGCGTGTGTCCTTGCTGTGGGGAACGGCCTGGTCCTTCAGAGGGATAAACCTCCTCTGAAAGTGCCGTGCGGGGCCTTTATACCGGGGAAATTTTGCGTGTGTGTTTTTCAAGCGTGTGCTGGCATCTGTTTGCCTGATGCAGAGTGAAAGAGAAGATCCCCTGGGGAAGCTCTGATGTTTGATTTACGTGGTCTGATCGTTGAGGTCCGGCCTGGTCTTCTGTGATAACCGAGAGGCTAATTAACAACCAATTAAGTGTTTTAGAATCAACCGCCACAGCTCGCCTGTTGATAGCGCTTACCTTTCGGTTTCACAGAGAGGTGCCAGATCTCTGTGGAGATTGTCAGAATTTCGTTAGATAAGGCCTGGAGCACCCTGATCGCTCTTTGAAGCTGCTTGTGCTTTGAGCAGGAGGTTGGACTAGAGACCTGCGTGTCTTTGATCCTGTTTATCTCCAAGGATCTGTGAACCTGGAGGTGTCACTGGCAAGGAGAGGTTAAAGCTTCCTGGAGTGGGACACGTCCTCTCTTATGTGGCCGGAATAATATGTTTGAGATGAAAACTGATTCCTCTCCCACCTCCCCGGCAGGTTCTCGCACGGCCAGGTGGTGTCTGTGGAGGAGCTCCAGCCTTTCCAGGAGCCCAACCTCAGCGGGCTGGAGGTGGGCTCGGCCTGTCTGGCGAAACACAGCGATGGCATCTGGTACACCGCCAAAATCACCGGTGAGGCGCCTGCCGGCGCCCTGCGCCGGGGTGCTGTGAGGGGGTGGGGGCCGGTGCTGGAGTGAATGGAGAACTTTGGGTTGATGACAGAGAAACGCGACTGCGTGGCTGCAGCCCCCGGCTGGCGATGGCACAGCTGAGAAAACAGGCTGAATTTTGTCAGTTTTGGGAAGGGAACGGGCTGGGGAACAGGAGCCGTAGGAGCAGGGCTGTGGAAAGGAGGTGACAGCGTGGTCATGGCCTGCCCCGAAGGGCAGAGGCGGCTGTGGCAGGAATTGCCTGGTATTGGGTCAGAACTGCGACAGTCTGCTCGTGTTTGGCCAGCGGCGCGGGGGGAGCTGGCCCTGCCCTCGGCTGCTGATACCGGCCTCCCCTGCGGGCCCTGGGATTGGTCTCCCTTTCCTTGTTGTCTGCTCAGAGGGGAACAGCTCCAGCGCCTCCAGTCCCGACCCTCAGCAGCCCATCTTGCTTTGGGTTTAGAAATAAACTTCACATACTGGCCGCAGCTTTTCGCTGCTTCTCCTCCCAGACAGAAACCTAAAGCAGCACGAAACCCCCAGTTTTTCCAAACGCGTGTTCCTCGGGCCTTCCCCCTCTCCCGGGTTGATCCACTGAGCCAACCCTGGCTCGAACAGCCCTCTGGGGACTGACTGGGACTCTCGTCCTCCTCTAGACATCGACAGTGGTTACTACACCGTGAAGTTTGATTCCCTGCTGCTCAAGGAGGCTGTTGTGGAAGGAGACAGCATCATCCCCCCGCTGCGGGGCGAAGATGGGGACGAATCTGCCGAGTCCGACGAGGACAGTGTGGATGATTCTGGTTATGCCAAAGGTAAGAGAGGGGAGATGGTGTGAGACAAAGGGACTTTGATCGAGGTCAGCCTCTCTCTGGGACCCACTGAATTACTCTCCTGGGGCTGTTGCCTGCTGTGGAGGATGGTCGTTAGCCGTTGGGCTGCAGCTGCAAACTCAAATCTTTGCTTTATGCACATGACGGGGTTAGGCTGGAGGTTTCCGTGGGAACTTCCAACACATGGAAGAAGAGGGTGTGACATTTTAGAGCCGAGTTCCAAGCTCTGAGTCTGTTTCATACGTGGCTGGTTGAGTTGAGCTAAGGAGTGAATCAGGAGGTTTCCTCATCTCTGGGAGCTCCGTGGGGCTCCGTGACACAAGAGACCCCGCTAGTGGTGGTTGGTCCCTCCAGTGGCTCGAGGTCACAGGAACAGCCATGTCCTGTTGTACTGTTGAAAGCTGACACACAGAGAGCCCGGGGGACCTCTGAGATTACACTGTCCCTCTGCAGGTGCCACAGTTACATCACAGGGACAAAGTTGTGTCCTAGAGCTCTTCACATTTGGCCTAATGGAGATCACTGGGTCCTAATAACAGAATTAACGTCGTGGCCTAGAGGAACCTCATACCAGAGACATGAGCTGGAGGCACGCAGTGACTGTGACGTTGCCACAGTGTTACGTGCTCTTTGGGCGCCCCAGAGGAAGGTTTTGGGGAGCAGCTTCGTTTCTGCGTTTCACTGATTCTTCTCCTCTGTGCCACAGTGATAGATGCAGGAGTTCCCGAGAACGGGGCCTGGGCGCCCGCCTGCAGC
>NW_010388247.1:8560-9088 GCF_000710305.1 Buceros rhinoceros silvestris | reverse complement strand
AGAGAGCGGCCGCATTCCCCAAGAGGGGGTCCGGGGCACCCGCCTGCAGCTCCTCCTTCGCTGGCTGGGAAGCCCATACTCGTGGTATCGGCTCCAAACTGCTTGTGCAGATGGGATACGAGTTTGGAAAAGGTAAGAGGAGAGGGCGGGCCTGGGGCTGCGGGAGCCTGACTGCCTCGGGGGGGGTCCCAGAGGTAGTCAAGAAAAAATGAGGTTTTGGGTGAAGCTAAACCCTTCCCGTGCTGAAGGGTCTGTGAGCTGGTGCCGAAGCTACGAGATGAATCCCGGCTGGGTGGGGAGGCAGGAAGGGGGGGTTTGTTTAACCCAAGTGCAGGTGTTTGTGTGCCCAGCCCCGGTATGGTAACAGCAGAAGTTGGAGGCGTTTGGACCCATGGTCGAGATTGCGATTAAAGCTGTGAGAACTGTTGTGCGAGATGTTCAAAGGCTTTGGGGAGAAGGGAGCTGATCTGCAAAGCTCCTGGTGGCTGTGTTAAAGCATCTCCTGGCTCTAGACGCAGACTTCAAAGC
>NW_010388247.1:7140-8422 GCF_000710305.1 Buceros rhinoceros silvestris | reverse complement strand
TGCTGAACTAGCTCCTCGCTCCACAAACGCTCTTGAGCCTTGGGGGCTCTGGGAGGGCAGCCCTGCTGCTCTCCTTTGTCTCTGCATCTCCTGGAGGAACCAAACCAGTTCTAAGAAGAACCTGCTTTGAGAAGCTGAGGATGAGGCTGAACCTGGTTTCACAGGAACCGGCCTGATGTGTGGTCTAGGGCTTTTCATCACCTCTCCTGACACAGATCCGCATCCCCCGGGCTCTGGCCTTTGCAGCTCCCCTTGACTCGGATGGTGGTTACGGCTTTTTGTACCTCAAAAACCTGTTGGCTTGTTCTAAGCTGGTGGTGTCAGGGTGGGAGGTGACTCGAGGGGGAACGTCCTCGCTTGCAGTAATCGCCTGCTGTCTCTCCTCAGGCTTGGGGAAGAATTCCGACGGCCGAGTGGAGCCGGTGCAGGCTGTGGTGCTGCCCCGAGGGAAGTCCCTCGACCAGTGTGCTGAGGTGCTTCAGAAGCAGAAAGAGGGGAAGCTGGACCCAGGCAAGGCGAGGAAATGCCGAGCGAAGGGAACCAGCTCTGGCAGCCGCAAGCCTCCCCGCAATGTGTTTGACTTCTTGAATGAGAAGCTGCGTGGGAAAAGCTCCGGGGAGAAGGCTGGGGGGCCGGCGCTGCCGGAGAGGAACAGCAAAGAGATCTACCACGCCAGCAAGAGCACCAAGAAGGCGCTGAGCGTCCGCCTCTTCCAGACAATGGAGAAGATCGACCAGACGCAGAGGGATATCAGGGGGATCCAGCAGGCCCTGGCACGCAACATTGGACGGTAGGAGAGCACTGAGGATGAACTGAGGATTCCTGGTGCTTCTGGGCAGGGGGGGCTTGAAATGAAGTGTGGGAGGAACAAGCGAGCCATACCTGGATGAGAGAGACCCAGGGAGGGTGGAGGAGAGCCTTTAGCGTGCGCTTCACAGCAGCTCGGACACTGCTGGATGTTTCTTGGGGCCCTTTGGCTGGGGCTCAGGCTCAGGGAGAGGGGAGCTCCCTGAGGAAAGGTTCTGGAGTCCTGCCCCTCTCACGGCCGTGAGTGTTGTGATTGAGCATCACGGGAGGACGTTCTCTCACCCAGGTCGTGCCAAGCGTCGGGTTCTTCCTGGCTTTCATCAGGTCGCTTGTGCTAGTCCCGCAGGGAAGGGTGAACCCTCCCGGGATGGTGACGAGCCTTTGATCTTCTTGTGCGGGATGACGTTGCGGTCGTGTTTTTTGCCTCCAGGCACAGCGTTGCTGCGGCTCCGCTGGAGGAGCAGATGGCGAACGC
>NW_010388247.1:5909-7052 GCF_000710305.1 Buceros rhinoceros silvestris | reverse complement strand
TGTGGCCGGCGGCCAAGCTGGAGAAGAAGCTGGCGAACGCGCACAGGCAGCTGGGGCAGCTGCAGGCCCAGGAGGCCAGTCTGCAGCGGGAGCAGAAGAAAGCGGACACGCACAAGAAGATGACCGAGTTCTAGCCTCTGAGGAAGGCGTTTGACTGTCATGGTTGTCCGTCTGGCCAGCCCTGGTGCTCACGGCCTCAGAGCCTGGCCCAGCTCTCCGGCTCCTCTGGGCCTCGGGCTGCCCAGCCTCAAAACTGGGCAGAAAAGCAGCAATTTCTCAAAAACCAGGTGCTGCTGCTGAGCTCTGCGGGGAGGGGCAGGAGTCCCCATCCGTCCCGCCCCCAAAGCTTCTAGGGCCTGAGCCTGATGTCAGGGCCAGCTACAAGAAACACGATTCTCTGAGCTCTAGCACACTCCTTTCCTCTGTTGTCACCGCAGTAGCTCCTCCATCCAGAGCCTGTCGCTCTCGGGGGGTGACACTGGCTGCGAGCCAGCTGAGGAGGGGCTTTGAGAGCCCCACATCCTGCCCGCAGCCGTGGCTTGTGCTTGCAGCCAGCTGACGAGCACGAGTGGAGGCAGAAGGGGCCTGTGCTGGGTCAAAACAGCCAAGTTCCAGTTGCTTCAGCCGCTCTCTGCCCTCTGGTTTGTGTGGGGTTGAGCTGGGAGCTCGGGGTTTGGGGGGAGCAGTTCCCCGTAGCTCCAGTGTAATGAATAGAGAGCAAACTGGCAGCTTGGAGGTGGCTTCTAGTGGCCTTGAGCACCAGGTGTCATCTGCAGGAGCATCCCGAGGACAGGCTGTAGCTGAACTGGCTGACCGGGCGAGGGAAGCGGGGTGGTTCCGCAGGTGGAGTGCCAGAGCTGGGGGAGTGAGAGCAGAGTAACAGATCCTCAAACCTCCCGGCTGGGGACAGCCCCACGGGGAGCCTGGTGAGCTTTGCCACCATTACTCGGGATTTTCTGGCCTAGGTGGCTCGCTGGACACAGGTCCTTTTATTCCAAAAGCCTCAGGACCCAGATCCAGGTGGGATCGGGCCCCGGATGAGCACAAAGCCCTGGAGGTGTGTGTGCCCCAGCCCGCAGAGCGCTGGGCTCTGCTGGAAGCCAGGCCAGCCCAGTGCCCGTCCCTGCAGCGGGGAGAGGCTTG
>NW_010388247.1:5361-5730 GCF_000710305.1 Buceros rhinoceros silvestris | reverse complement strand
TTTTTTTTTTTTTTTTTTTTTAAAAAAATCTGTTTGCAATTTCATGCCAGTATCTTCAGGACACTTTTTTTTATTTAAGAAATCCATTTCCTTTTATTCTGTGAGTCTTCTTTTCTAATGAAAAGTTTTGCCCCTGTGGTATCGCCGTCTTTTACCTGTTCCTAAGAAAACCTTTCAAGCCGTCGGCAGGAGCAAGGCTGCGGCTCCTGGCAGGGTCGGGCTGCCCGAATCGCCAGAAACCGGGAAAGACCATCAGAGCGCTTCGAGTCCTGTGAGGTTCAGCTTTGCTGCAGACTCTCCTCAGGAAACACCGAGCGACAGTGAAGGTGAACAAGAGGAACGTCTGCAAGAAACCTCTTTCCTGTTGGG
>NW_010388247.1:4259-5140 GCF_000710305.1 Buceros rhinoceros silvestris | reverse complement strand
GCAGCACCCGCCCGTTCCTGACTCCATGGTTCCGTACTCGTGGTTCTGAACCCACATCCTCCCCGTGCTGGGCTGCTCAGTGTCCTCGCAAGCGGCTGCCTGTCCCCACACTCGAGCATGAAGTGGTGACGAGGATGGACGTACCCAGCGAGCGTGAAATGGCCCTTGACTGGTGGGATGAGCTGGGCAGAGAAGTTCTGGGGTTTGTTTTGTGCTCTGACGCTATTTAGAATCACGGAATCGCTTTGGCTGGAAGAGACCTTCAAGCCCATCGAGTGCCCCCGTTCCCCCAGCACTGCCAGGTCCCCACTGCCCCCTGTCCCTCAGCAGCACCTCCACACGGCTGGGAAACCCCTCCAGGGATGGGGACTCCACCACTGCCCTGGGCAGCCTGGGACAGGCCGGGACAACCCCAACGGGACAGAAATGGTTCCTCAGGGACAACCTCAACCTCCCCTGGGGCAACTTGAGGCCGGTTCCTCTCGTCCTGTCGCTTGCTCCTGGGGAGAAGAGACTGACCCCTCCTCCCTCCACCCTCCTGTCAGGGAGTTGTCGGAGCCAGAAGGTCTCCCCGGAGCCTCCTTTGCTCCAGGCTCAACCCCACCAGGCCCCTCAGCCGATCCTCAGCGCATTGTGCTCCAGACCCCAGCGTGGTTTAACAGCAGCAGCTCAGAACTGGGTGTATCAATCAGCCCTGTGTCTCGGCTAAGCCATATTTTGACCCTTCCTCGGGGTTCCCCCAGCCTCCCTTGTCAGACCTGTCTCCAACCAGCTGCTGCCACCCGCCCCACACAGTTCACATCCCTGGCGAATAAAGTTTGATAATTTTCCCCCTCTGTCCTTGTAAGTTGTTTATCATTTGCAAGGCAACGTCAGTCTGT
>NW_010388247.1:3626-3982 GCF_000710305.1 Buceros rhinoceros silvestris | reverse complement strand
GAAGCCCCGCGGCCTGCTGGTGGGTGCAGCAGCCACCTCTGCGGGCCAGGAAGCGAGCGGCGGGGCGTGCTGCGGGGTGGCTGCTCTGAGCTGCCTGCTCCGGAGGGAGAGGAAGAGACCGAGATGTTGGGGAGCCCCTGATGCGGAATAACTGCGGGGAAAAAGGGGACGGGATTCTCCAGGTGGGCTGGGTGCGGAGAGCATGAGTGGAGCCCCGCGCCTCGCGCTCGCGGGCTTCTGAGCGTTCATGGGGTAAGTGCTGTTCGCTTTCTTGCCTGGCAAACCTGGCTGCAACTAAACCAGGGGCTGAAAAACACTTGAAAGCCCCCAGTCCCCACAGAGAGCGCGGCGCTGTC
>NW_010388247.1:2890-3275 GCF_000710305.1 Buceros rhinoceros silvestris | reverse complement strand
GGATGGAGTTTGCAGGTGGAACAGCTCCTGGCTGCGGCCGAGGAGGCTTGAGGGAGGCGAGCATTGACCTGCTGCCCTTGGTGAACCCCCAGGGGTGTAAAACTGCCCCATTTGGGGCAAGAAACCCCCCGGGGCAGGCGGCTGAGTGGGGAGAAACTGGGTGTCTCCTGAGCCCACCCGTGCTGGGCTGTGGGATCTGCCCATCCTGCAGCCCCAAGGTCTGCCCTGGCATCGTGCTGGGACCAGCTCGAAGGGAAATCTCTCGAGCGCCTCGATTTCTGCTGAGAGGCGCGTTTCGGAGCCCCAGCGAGCAGCACCGTCAGCACTCGGCGCTCTGCTCGCTGCCTCCAGGTTTCGGCGGGCCACCACGTTGGGCTCTGGTGGC
>NW_010388247.1:2351-2721 GCF_000710305.1 Buceros rhinoceros silvestris | reverse complement strand
CGGAAGCGAAGCCCCTGGGGGGAGTTTGAGCCGGACGTCTCTCCCTCCCACCGCAGACGCGCCAGGGCGGTGGGTGACATCTCTGCCTGCCCCAGATTTAACCGGTTTCAAACGTCCTGCGCGCACCCCGTGGTGTAGGGCAGGCTCGATGCTGTTGACTGGCTGTTACGGGGCTTTCACTTTTCAGAATTTAAAAGTAAAAAAAAAAGAAAAAAGAAACATCAACTTCTGCTTCTCGGCCCTTTTCCGTACAACTCCCTGGGGTACCCGAGCTGCGTGCACTGCAGCCGCGTTCGCCATCGCTGGTGGAGAGCAGCTCACCACGTTGGTCCTGGTTTCTTGCAACCACGCTCTGAGCAGTTTCACGGAC
>NW_010388247.1:1917-2222 GCF_000710305.1 Buceros rhinoceros silvestris | reverse complement strand
AACACGCTCTGAGCAGTTTCACGGACGTCCCCCCGTCGCCCTGCACCGCGTGTGGTTTTATCTGGGTGGAAGAATCGGAGGCTGGGCAAAGCCGGCGGCAGCAGCGCTTGGTTTTACCCTGAATTTCGTCTTGTTTTCACAAAAGCCAGCTGAGAAATTTGCGTCGCCTTTTGTAGGGGCCACAACAAGCTCCCTCGTCCCGGAGTGACGCACCTGCCCGGGTCTCTGGGAGGGGGTTTCGCTGCCTCCCCGGAGGGCTGTGGGTGTGCGTCGCACGTCCGCTATGCCAGCGGCTGCACTCCTCC
>NW_010388247.1:0-290 GCF_000710305.1 Buceros rhinoceros silvestris | reverse complement strand
GCGCTCCGTGTGTTGTCCGTCCGGATTCAGCTATGTGAGAGGGTGAGAAGGAGGCACCCAGCCTGCCCCGCGGGACCCGTCCCCCCGTGCCGGGGCACGGTCCTGCTCAGCCCTGTCCCGCCGAGGACGCTCCGCCAGCCCCATCTGCACCAGTTACGGTGGCTTCGTCAAGCCGGGCTTTGCTCTGGTGCTGGAGACCACCCGGTCTCCCTCGGGACCAGGCGTTTTCTGGACGCTGTCACACACATCGCCAGCAGCTCACCAGCCTTTTTTGGGGAGCGGGGACGTCA
>NW_010388246.1:54332-59767 GCF_000710305.1 Buceros rhinoceros silvestris | reverse complement strand
TAATTATAAATAAAATAATACAAACTATAAATCTCAGACAATATTCTTAAACAAAAGTGAGCTTGGGATACTCAAAATATTTTAATTACAACTAGTAAAAGACTGTTGAGGGGAGGAGAGGGAGAGGGAATAGGATAAAGCTGAAAAAAATGAGACTCAACACCAAACTATTTTAAAAAAATTCCCAAATTGAGCCAATTAGTACTAGCCATGCCATTCATATTAATTAGGAAGTGCTTATCACCAGATTATATTGCTTGTGTGCCCCATCCTTACATTCATTAGTGCTAATTGGAAATGATTATGACTGATGTGTGAAATATTTAATTAAAAGAGATATCTACTTTTATTGTCACATTTCTGGACCTCTGGATGCAGCGCTGTCAGGACTACACCGCTATCTCTGGACCTTCTGCAAGACTTAATAGCGTCCCGTGTCTTTTCTCATTATAATCCTTTCCCTCAAGAAATCAATACTCTGAGGAAAGAACTGATGTGTTTTTACTCTGGTTCCTGAGAAATTGAGATACAGCCCGTTGCTCAGGCATCAATCCCTCCCTCCCTCTCTTCCTCATCCATTTGAAGTCTTCGACACTGTTCAACCAAATTTGACAGAAGACATCATTGTTTTCCTCCAGGTTTCATGAAACTTCATGTTTGGGTGGAGAAAAGGGATGTCGAGTGCCCTCCCTCCTGAGAGTTCTTCCACGTGGGCTGAGTTCACACGTGCTGCTGAGTGTGGCTGGCACTCAGGGACAGCGCTCACATGCAGAGGACTCTCCTTGCACACACTGCCTTGGCCAAATGGATCACTGGTTTTACTTTGCTAAATACCAGAGACACATCAGAAATAAAAGTATTTTCATAAAAATTTCGTTGCCTCTTGCACAGCCCAGGAGAGCCAGCGTGACCAAGAAATGAGGCATTTTGGAGGTCTCCACAGTCAAGATGCTCTTCTGGCTATCTGGTACTCTTAGCTGGGTGCCCTGGCAGCTACTGCCAGCAGACCTCTGAATCACAAAACTTTCAAGATTCATAACAGCTTCACCCAGAACCACAGGAGGTTCGAAAAACAGTGGTTCAAAAGTCACACTCTACTATTTTACAGCTCTGTTTTCCCCTCAGTACTGTGAAGCACTGACAGAAACAGTGAAAAACAGGTTCTGCTCCATTAACCCCCCAATCACTGCTGTGCTTCGCCTGCTATCAGCACTGTCTGCTGGAAGGGGTGGGACGGCTGCCAAGCGTAAGGACAGCCGTGCTTTCCTGGGCTCGTCAGCACGGGCGGTCTGTGCCGCACAGCCCAGGCGAGGCAAAGTCTCCTGCGGTTTGCACCCGCACTTCTGTCTGCATGGAAAGGCAACACGAGCCCCAACGGGAAAAGCCAGCCCAGTTCACAAGCTTTGTGAGTTGCTTTGCGCTCAATTAAAAGGCTCGTTGAGAGCAAGGAACTGCTCTATCCATACTAATGTCCTGCTAGCCAGGATGTTTACATATTATTTCACATTAATGCAACCACTGATGACAATATTCATGACCCTCCATAACAGCCAGCATCAGTTGTACTGGGATTAGTCTGAACTCTGCACTTTAAGCCAGGTCCTTTTCACAGACTTCGTATAAAATTCTTTCTTTCTGTCTAAGCCATGCAGCCATACCGTATAGCCTGGTCACGAGGCATGAGCAGGCTCCAGCATCCGTCTTTGTCTCAAAACGAACAGTCTGAATTATTGACTGCAGCATGCCCAAACTCAGCCCTCTGCAGACTGGCAGGGTAAACTGCCTTTTATAATCTCATAAACCGGGAGGCTGGAATTACCACTGCAGTTGTCAAGAGTTTTATATAGATTAAATCTCATCTATGATAGACTGGTAGCAAAGCTCTGTGTTTGTTTACGAGAAAAGAGCAACTGTAAAGAGAGAATTAGCTTCCCTTGCTCTCCCCAAACCTTGTCTGAGAACTCTTCCTGCAAGTCTGAAAACCGCAAATCCCCCCAAAACCCAGAAAGACACCAAAAATGGTTTCTTTCTGATTTTGTCTGTCTTTAGCAAATACTGTGCTCCATCTTCGGTGGAATCAAATAGCTTCAACTGGGACTGGAAACAATTCCCAGTGAAATAAAAGCACATGTATCGATGGGGTAGCCTGAGACTGAATCTGTTCACTTTGGCTAAAGGGCGAAGCAGTGTTTCTGGGGTTTTATTAAGCCGTCATGTTTGTAAACAAATAGCTCAAGAAGACCTAAATTTTAGGACAGAAAATACCACTGGGACCACAGAACACGTAAGAATTAGGTTGACAGTGAGGAAAACCTGGGAATAGCTTTGTGTTCTGCATGGTCAAGAGCCAGCCCCACAAAAGATGCTGAAAGACTTGTTGGCCAACCTGTTGCTTTGCTCCAGCTCACTTCACACAGGGAATTACACTGATTTATTCAGATAATTACTTGGCTAAGAATTAGGAATTAACCTTCTATCACTGTCTGAACCTTCTATTCTGTCTGAATAAAAGCACTGGAAACAGGACAAGTCTGATGTCCAGCCAGAGACAAGGAAGAACTCTCTAGCTTGAATTCTCCAGCACATGGTGGAGATCAATAAAGGGTTTCGCAGTTAGCACAAGGTCCTTAAAGTACGTGAAAACCTTTCCCTGAACTCACAGGGTATTTTTTAATGGAAAGTTGTGATTAGGTATTTTTTGTTAAAGGACTGGGGAAAAGTCAAGCAGCCCAGATCCGTACCTGTCAGAAATGGTTTAATGGTGGATATTCCCACCAGATGCTGATTGCAGCTTTTCCAGTGACAGTGAAAGAAAGAAAAACAAAGCTTTAAAGATGAGAAAAACAGACCTCCAAAACTGCATTCTCAATATAGTTACCCTATAACAAAACTTCTTGAAATCAAAGACACTGTGACTTTTTTTGATAGAATTGACACCAGCCATCCATAAATTCATAAAAGAAAAAAAAAAAGAAAAAAAAATCATTTTCTTCAGTAAGTTCACATTTGGATTAGTTTTCCTTCATATTAACTTTCAAATAAGCCTTACTCCCGTATCTAGCCAAAGCCTTTACTCTGACATTGCCTTGAGATGCTCTGGCTGTTAGTAATAATAAGGACAAGTGAGAAATTATTAAAAGAGATTTATTGAAAGTGACTGAATGCTCCAGGGTACCATAGTAGGAGGTTCGATCCTCAGAACAATTTCATACAGCATATCGAGGCTGTTTAGACTTTCAACTTAAAAATTTTAAAGTTTCTCCTGATTCAGAGCTACTTTGACACGGCTTCAAAGCAGATCCATCTCAAAGCACCGTTAAAGGAAAAATGGAAGTATTTTACAATGACAGCTCTAATATCCGACCTGAACCTGAGAGCTGTCAAATAAATTAATCATGATCTAGCAATCCTGATAGTGATCTGTCTAATGTACAAATGGCCGCAGGTTTTTAGCCTGCTTTTTTTGGACAAGGTATTTGCGGATAAGTTCAGAAAAATGCTCACTTGTGCTACCAGTTTGTGTGGCACTTGGTCATAACCAAATCGGCTCAGTAACTACAATATGTTACATACTAAAACTATTCAAAAATATGATTGTTCAACTTCCTTAATTTTCCCTGAAGTCAATGAGTTTGTGACTAAACAGTGTTCACTAAGATGTACTTATTTTGGTTCTGGTTTTTAAAAAATGTTCGCTTTAAATCTCCTTCTGCAAATTCTAGATTTTCATTGAAAGTGGGAAAATACGCTAAAAATGCTACCAGATATTGCAAGAGTATGAGATTTCTTAGGAGAGCTGGATGATGAGCTACAGTGGAGAAAGAAAATTCACCTGTGCCTGGGGAGTGCCCCGTGGTCCGGGCTCCCATGGGAATCTCATCTGCTCCGGTTGTTGGGATGAGTTGTGTGCTCCGGAGGGAGAGGAGGAAAATGATGGAGAGAGAAACAAAAGGACCTTTATTCATGTAGGAAAATCTGTACACCTCATTAAAAATATTTTTTTTTCTTCCAGAAGTGAGGAATAAAAGTTGAATTTTAACACTACTGTTTTTAGCATTGTTTACTTTGATAATATAAAAAATTAATTGTTCTTAAGATTATACAAATCTAGTGGCATAATAAGTAGATGGGATTTGACTGTATTTCTTAAAAAAAAAAAACAAACCCAGGTAACAGCAGGCAAGAACTGTAGAAAAGTTTAACATTTTATAATAATCATAGATTCATTTTTAGATCAGACGAAATGTCAGGTTCATATTGTGATTTTTCAATTTCAGGCAGTGATGTGCTCAGAGAGGAAAAAATCATTTCGGAACAAACCTATCTAGACATCCCTTTCAATAATGATAAACTGGAGTTTTTTCTCCTGCAAAACAACACTTGAGCTCAGCCAACATATTATTCTTGAGGTTTTCAAAAATATGGGTTTTTTCCCCTATCAATAAAACAGATTCTGACCTGTCTCAAACCAGCTGCATGTAACGAAAAATTTGGTTTCTGTTCACTTGATTCTATTTAGTCTTTTGGTATTTTCAAAGGCTTTTCCTTTTTGTTATCTCTCTTACAACAGTAAAATTTTAAAGTAAGGTCACTTTTCTCTCTACGTTATGCTTTTACCCCAGCCTGCCTGTTTCAATATAGCTGACTTGGGCATGTCTCTGGTTTTCCTGCAGTTTCATTCACCCCCAGTGATACATGATGCTTCCTCTGATCACGCCTTTGCCTTTTTGTTTCCTCAACCCTTTTAAGAATTGCTCGCCTACCACAGGAGACAAGGAAAAGCTAACATACACCTCTTTACAATGGCCATAGGATCAGGTTTGAGTGTGGAGTTTAAGCAGGAAAAAATATGATCTCTGTGCTTTAAAATAAAAATCCAGAATATCAGATGCCACCTCCAGAGGAGCCTGGAGCACTCAGGACAGGCGGAGCGAGGCCGTCCCTTGGCAGGACGGAGCTGTAGAGAGGATGCTGCGCTATTGCTCAGCTTCTCCAGAAAAGGCTTTTGTGGACTGTCAAACGCTGGATCTAGCAACAAGCAGCTTCACCCATCACTATAGCAAAATAAATTTCATTTTGCAAACTCACTCAACTTCGGCAATTGAAACTCTGGACAAATTCTTTTCCTCCTCCAAATGTTTCTGGGTTACTACTCTGAATTGATTTCTGTTACAGAAGACCACTCCTGTCTCACTTTTCCGTACATAAATAGTACCCTGGTCTAAAGCTTCCGTCATGTTGAACAAAACACATTGATTCCTCCCTTTCTTTGTGTGGACCAGTAATCGATAAACCCTAAACAAAATAAAACCAGACCTCTTAATCTGTGTCCTTTCATGAAAGGAGCACTGTTGGAAGAAAATAACTATAGTAAGTGCAGTTCAAGAGATAGAAATCATACATAATTCAATCTACACATTAAAAAAAAGGGGGGG
>NW_010388246.1:49145-54261 GCF_000710305.1 Buceros rhinoceros silvestris | reverse complement strand
ATAAAAAAAATAAAAAAAAAAAAAGGGAGGGGGGGGGGGGGGGGGAGGCAGAATTTCTGCCAGAGTTAAATAGTCAGAAATATGCATATAATTTTTATTTGGCTGGGGGGGCAGGTGCTATCTTGGTCTTTCTTTCTCTTCTTTCTTTCTCTTCTCTCCCACAAATCCCCTAAGGGACACCTTTGACAAGGCTGGTATTACGGGACGCTACGTGGAAGCAGGTCCTGCTTCCAGGCTGATCAGACCCAAAGCACTGGACAAGGTTAGAAGATCCTACCGACAGTTTGCAGCCACAACCAGATTCATCTTTTGCATCAGGTTACCACAGTTCAGGGGCTGTTGCCTTGGAACAAACACCAACTTGGGTATTTGAGGATCATCATGGAAAAGTGCATCTGCATGACATTACGTCAGGTTAGAAATTTGCTTCCAGTCTAAGAAAATCAATATGTTATAAATCAGTTTGAATTTTACAAGATACTATTTTTTATTCTACCAAGGAAAAACACCCACAGAAGCTGCCTTTGTCTGCTGCTTGACTATCTCAGGGACTCCATGCAGCCCAAACACAGCCCCAGCAGCACTCATGGTTTCTGGGGAATCACGTTGAGTTTCCGGGGAGACTCAGACCATTCCTGCAGTCCAAACACAATCAGCTTGTTACAGGGCTGATATAGGGCCAGTGCTTCACAAGAACATCCAGCTCCGTGCTGTAGGTCTCACAAAAAAAATGTGTTCTAAGCATGAACCCCACCCATAAATGCCAAGAGAACCTGCAGAATCTCCCAAGCCATTGGTGAACACTGCGTGTGATATTCAAGGAATAATCTTCATCCCCAAATCCTGCTCAGTCACACTGCACCTGATCTTCTGCTCTAAGTTACTGGTTTTGCATGACACAGGCAGTGGTAAGGACGGAGAACCAGAGCTGCATGTGGAAAAGAGACCAGCACTGCCTTAGCGACTAGTAGCTAGAGGGAGCACTTATCTTTTAATTGGTTGTGGGAGGCGCGTTGTAATTTCCAGCCATTTAGCAGCTTTCAGGGGTTGTGCTTTGGGCCGTTTGGGAGTTAACCTTGAAGCCAACGAGCAGATGGGGGTAATCCTTGCATTCAGTCCGTTACAGAAGGACCACTTCTGCTTGGCCAGCTGGGGACTACTTTAGAGAGTTTGATTTGCAAAATACAGAGCGGGTTCAATATCGCTTTGGCTGCACCATTTCAACATCTTGTGAATGTGTCACCAGCGATGAGATTTGGCAGTTGCTTTGTACCAGAACGGTTACAGACCCAGGTTTGGTGTTTGGATGGACTGAAGCCCTTTCATCAGTTTGTGGCAGAGAAGGATGAACCAGGTCACGAGCTGACAGCAAAGAGGTAGCGTGGATTTGCCCAAGCAAGTATAAATTTTTGTGCAATTTAAAAGTATTGCTGTTGCTTAGTTCAAAAGGGGAAACGTTTAATACATCTCTTAGGGTCTAGATGTGCCAATGACAACTGTTGATAATGTGATTGGTAACTCTGTGGCCTCAGCCACAGCCGAGTAGCAGCAGAGGGAATCAGATTTCCCTGCTGTGACTAGGGAGAGGACAGTGCTTGCAGCAGGGACAGAGACCCAATCAAAACGTGTTTTCAGTTATTTGAAAGAGAAATTCTTTTAGTCTGCTGGTGATGTTCAGAAGCATTTATCACTAGCATTTACCAAACCGCTTATGCCTGGCTGCAAAGGACACAGCCACCACAGCTGCAGGGCCGGTATCAGCTGGGGTTACCCACCGTCTCTTACAGGAGATGTGCACTGTGTTCCTTCCTCCTGTACAGCAGGAGAGTGTGTGCAAGTACAGCACCATGCTGCGCTGTGAACAGAAGGGTGAAAGCCAGAAAAACTTACTGCTGTAGAAATTAAAAGAATGTCATGGCTGGGAATAAAAATCCAGAGAATCTGCAAAGCCAAGGGAATTAGCTGTTTGGAAAGCAAAGCACGTCTGTCTGTCCTGACATCACCAGTCCTGAGCCGACAGTGAGGAATGGCAATGCAGAAGGGTGTGATTGCAAAGCAAAACACTCCACCAGTCCCATCACTGGTGGGCAAGGAGGGGAGAAGCAGGGGGGCTACACACCACTGGGGATGCAAAGCAAAAGGCAAGAAAAGTTCTTAATCATAGCCCAGTTTGCACCAAAGGCTTGGCTAGGAATTCTTTCAGTATGGCAAAGAAGATCAGGTGTCCTCCTGGGCTTTGTATTGGCTCTCTCATGTGGAATTTAACTCCTGATCAAAGTTTACAACACAAAACATGAAGGGATGTTGGAAATGCCACAGCAGCCAAAGCTTTTCTGCTACAAGAATGCCCCTGCATTTGTGACGTGACCATTCCCCTAGAAGAACATCACCAATTGTCAACTCCTCACCCATTTACAAATTAGCAAGACAAAAACGTGAAATTAACCCCAAATTGCGCTGTTTAGATGCACGCTAGCCTTTTATGGGAAATTGCATAGCTAATTGTAAATTAGGGAAATTATTACCTGGTTTACCTCCTCCTCTTCTGCATCAGTACTGGCAACGGTAAAACACCACGTGGCGGCTACCCAGCATAACTTACATGTGTATTAATTAACAAGGATAAGATTTTAATCAACTTGCATGAGGAAAAGATTAATTGAAACATTTGGAAATTTATGTCACAAAGCCCTTTGACTTCCAGAGGAACTGGAGAAGGAAATCTTAGCAGTTACAGTCTGTGCTCTCGCTAGCAGAGTGTCTGTTACTCGGATTTTGTTCCAGAACTGCACTAGATTTAGTGCAACTACAAATCAGTTCCTGGGGTTTGACATCCAATATAAATTTTGTTATATCAAGACTTTGCGGACTTTGCAGCAAGCTATTGTAAGAAGCTTTTAGGATTATTTAGACATTTTGAAATTTGTCCTCAACATTCCAACTGCGTTCGAGTGAAATAGGCCACGGGAGACGGATTGCCAAAAGCTCCCAGTGTTTGTTGGGTTCATGTGGACTTTTCCCCAGCAGAACAAATTCTCCCAGCACTTGTCACTCAATTCCAATAGGTCTGAGCTGTGAAATCGTTGAAGCTCACTGGGGCGAAGTCAGTAAGTAATGCCACAACCACCGATTTTCTTGGATGCAGGAGTCAGATGGTTTCCTCCAGACGTCTTGGTGCTCAGGTGGGATCTGGACCTCACAGCTGCCACTCTACTAAAAAAACCAGCAGTCCAATAAATCCTAATCTGTCTCCAGGCATTTGGTTTTCTTAAATTTTCATGAGTCGCACCAGAGGATTTGGTTTATTGAATTTTGATATTAGAAAAATTTAATTATTTGAGGTTGAAAACATATAAAACTCCTTTTGCTTTTAGCAAAAAAACCCAGCCATGCTAATAACCCATTCCGTCAGAGCTGGCCTTTCTTTGGGCCTTCATGATCTGCTGCAAACACACATGCAGCCTTGGGACTGGAGGCGCTCCTAACTTCAGCTTATTTTAGCTGCCTGACTCACTTCCAAGCATAATGGCTAAAAGACTGAGGTTTCAGAACCTCGCCTGAGTCATGGCTTGGAGAGCACCACTGTGCTCCTCCATGGCGCAATACTAACACATCCCTTTCCAATAAAACCTGTGGAGATAACATCTCAACGTGGATTTTAATGAGTCACATGAAATGTCTCTGGGTTGTATTTTGCCTCATTTTAAACTAAAATTATTCTCCAATAATTTATGGAAGTGACCCTCTGACAGACAGTATTGTGTGAAATAACTGCAGTTCATTACCTTTATAATAACAACCTATAAAATTCAGTGCTGCTTAAAATTCCTTTAACAGCATAGCCCTGTGTTAATAATAGGATGTGAGACCAATGTTTAGAGACTCTCAGCAGAAAAATGACTTATTTATAAAGCACCTTTTATCTCTTAACTGACACCAAACGGCTCTAGATCACATGCAATTAAAGCACAAGAAATGGAGGATGGGTTTTAAGAGCTGGAGTCTCTCTCGAGGTATTCCACCTGAACACCCCTTTGCTCAGAAAAAAGCCCCACCAACAGCTCATGGAAGGTCACTACTCAACTAACCATGTCGGTCCAGCAGTATATAACCCACAGGCATCGCAAAAGGCACAACACTGGCCTAGACTTGTACATCTTTTCAGAAATCCTTTCTGAAGGGCTTTTCTTTGACCTGATGTGCTGCGCTTTTCATGAAGGCAAAGCCATTTGCTGCATAAATAAATCCAGGTGCATGTCCGGGGAGCACTGCTGCTCTACCGAGCTGTGCTTTACTGCTGGTAAAAGGAGCTTCAGGAGACTGAAGGCATCTTTGTTTCCTTTGGACAGTCAGATGTCTTATCGAGACAGGCTTGTTATCATTGATGCTGGGAGTGGCAGAACAGCACAGTTAGTGATCTGAAAATGACGGGAAAAAGCCCATACAGCATCTGAAGCCGGTTTTGGCCGTGTTTGAAAAACATGCAGACAGGGAGATTTTTCCTTTACCTGGTGAGGGATTATATTTCAGGTGTTTGATCCAGGAAAGGAATTCATCTCTTGAAAATACAGCAACCTGTGAGGCTTGTTATACAAGCAAGGCTGTTTACCTCAGTGATTTTGAGAGCAAACTATCTGCAGCAAACGCTGATGACAAACAAGTTCGTATTTCGACATCTGCCGCATGAGCTGAGTTTGAATCCCCTTCTGTTCCCTCCAAACTGCCGTGATATTTGAACAAAGGGAGGAAATAGCCTCTCTCTGACTGTTTCAAGGCTTTCATAAAGAGTATCATAACTGACAGGAGATGCAGCGTGTGAGTTTAAGAGGAAAAACTAGGACACTGAGCGAACACTGTGTTTGGCCAGTGAGTGCCCCTAGATAAACGTGTTTATCCATAACGGACAGAGTGCCCAGCTTTCTCTCTACACCTTCCCCCTTTGCTACGTAACAAAATAAATTGAAATCAGAAGCCACACCACTTACCTACAGCAGCTTTGGAGGGGACAGGGGGTGAGGGGGTCAGAGAGGTGGAAACACCGTGACGAGGTCACAGGTGAGGAAGCTTCCCTGCAGAAACCACAGGACCCAAGGTACAGCAGCAGCTGCTCACTTTT
>NW_010388246.1:47657-49077 GCF_000710305.1 Buceros rhinoceros silvestris | reverse complement strand
TTATTGCTTCATAAGTGGGGGGGGGGTTTTTTGGTTGTTTGGTTTGGGTTTTTTTTTTCCTTCATTTCTTTGGGTTTTTGCCACTTTTCAACTTTCAGGCTTTTGACCAAATCTGCTTCTGATTTCCCTGCTAAACAGTTTAAGACTCCTTCTCCTGGTAGATGTCCATCACAAGAGTGCAGCACCATGCGCTACGAGAGATAGCTTCTCTTGTCTGCTTTGATAAGAGACCCCGCGCTGTCCCTGTGCTTTCCTTTTCAGTCTTGCCTTTGAGTTGGACATGCATTGCTAGTGTTTTCCCTTCGATATTCTGTTAGGACTTTGGCTCATCGTTTTTGTCAATCAGAAAGGATTCTGAAGGATTTCCTCTACAGCTGAGGCAATATCTGGTGCCCAGAAACTAGCTGAAGCTGCGTGAAACCCCCTGTCTCCTGTTCACGTGATAGCGAATCCCCTCCACTTAATTTTCAAATATTGAAAAATTTGTTTAAATACCAAACTGTGCTGAAGACAGAAGGAGCCTGATATTGTATACAAAGACAAGCTGTTTTCTGCTTTTGGAAATCTATTTCTGAGAAATGTTATTTAAGAGGATATTTGCTTTTCAGTCACATCGAGCCACTCCAGGCTGCGTGGTGTCCTACCGCTCTCCATCAGCGAGGCAGGCAGTGCTTTTAGGGAAGCAGTGTTCACTCTGCAAGGGAAGGAATGATTTCCAATAGGTCTGGACCTTGAGGCCTTCGGACCTTTGACAGAACAGCACGGGGCAAAGTTAAATGGAAAATAAAAAACATATTGCGAAACATAAGAGTGCTTTCGGGTGTCTGGCAGGGGACGGGCATTGCACAAAACCTGTCGGAGCAGTGTCAGAAGCAAACAGTGGTGACTGAGTGTCCTCGACTTGCACCCAGCCACTTTCTGCTCCGTGCGGTGCCTTTTCAATTAGGTCAACAACAGCCGGAGGCATTGCTAGCTTCACCTCGGGAAGTGTGTGTCACCACGTAAATATTCTGTTAATGTAGCGGGTTTTAAACTGAATGTAGATTAGCACTGGGCATCCAGTCCAGGGTAAATCAATACAGCCCTGTTAGTCTCTGTCAAAGGCACTGATGGAAACTTGAAAAGGGCTCAATAATAAAGTTCTCCCTGAAAGACAAAGTTAGCCCTCAAAGACAAAGTCTTCCAGGCAATCTCTTAAGATGTGATTAAAGATGGCTATGAAAAACTTACTTTATTAATTATTCAGCTCATAGAGTTGACTTCCGGTTAAATAGCTACATGCATTCTCTGACTGAGAAAAATAACTTGAAAATTGATTATCAAACGATCCTTTCCTGCTCAAAAGCATGTTATGATTGATCAACACCTGAAATATTAAATTTCTTTTTTTTAAATAAAAGAATCTGAATACCAGGCAATC
>NW_010388246.1:29084-47558 GCF_000710305.1 Buceros rhinoceros silvestris | reverse complement strand
CCCTACATCATATATGAAAGAAAGCATCAGGAGAGCTATGTGTTTAGAATCCAGATTAGTTCTTTGAAAAGAAACAGGGCCAGGATTGGACAAACTTATCAACATTTTCACTCAAATGACATTCAGATTTTCATATGAAATATGTTTGCTTGGCAGGCTGAAATACAATATAAGTCAAGACTAGAGACTAAGAGCATCTCCCAGCATCTTCATCCTAAACCCTGCTGTGGCTCTGGCAATGCTGTGGCACCTGTCTAAGGTGTGCCATGCTGGGACATCCTGGAGAACTGCTACAAGCCTAAAGCAACCCACTCACCTTCCACCGCCATGCTTCTGCTGACCTTAGCATGGCACGTTCCTCCTCTTTAGTTGAATTTCCTTTGCAGATATTCACCCTCCTTTCTGTGTTTTAATCCTTTCAATCCCTCCTACAGTCACTTGTTACTCTCCTACTGATCTCTGAGCTCTTTGCCCCTTACTTTGCTTCCCACAATGTTTCTCTCCACCAAACATAGTTACATGGCTATTGAAGTAGGTAAATATTGCTATAGCTTTCCATGTCAATAAGCTTTTAGGTATTTTGTGGTTCCTGGTCCCCCTTGTTAAACAACAACCTTATTTCTAGGTGTGCATCCTATCACAGTTGCCCACCCTTTAACTGCACCAGCTCCTCAAACAGAGCCCCAAATACGGATCATTCTTCCCCCCTCAAACACTCTACAAGCATCTGGAGCAGCAGTCTCCTCGCATCGATGAAAAATCTTTGCTTGCACCTAAGGATGTCAATTATTCAATATTTTAGTATTCAGTCTTAAGCTCTGCCAAAAGCATTACTTACAGAAGTGACAAAATTTGGCTTTTCCCCAGCTCTGCCAGAGGCGAACACTACAGCCCACTTTTTGCTGATGCAGTTTTAAGAGTTTCAAGCGTAATTAAAAATCCCATGTGGTCAAACGGATTTTGGAAACTTTAAAGGAACACTGCCAGGTCACACCTAAGCACTACGGAAAGGATAATAAAAACAAAACAAAAGTCTGCCAAAAAATACAGTCCTCATATATATATATACATATACACTTATATTTACTTTAATTCTAGTTTTACCAATAGTACAACTTTTGCTCCTCAAACCATGTCTTGGCATGGGAGACCTTGAACACTGGTAGTATGAAATGGTTCTTGCCATTGTCCCAAGGCAGGGTTTTAAAATAATCTGGTTTTCTTTATATTTTATTGGAACAGTCAAGGAGTGTTTATGTGCCTGATTCACACATCGCAGGAATTTCCAATGAGGAGTCTCAGTTTTATAAGCCATTCAGTTCCTGCCTGTGAGAGCGTTGCTGATTTTCCCTGAACCTGGGAAAAGCTGAGCTAAACTGCCAATGAAACCAGCACTTCTGAAAGAGTTGCTAAGTGCCTTTTAGGTGCTACCTCTTGGTCTTTCCTTTCTTTCTGCAAAAAGGTGCAATATTTCTTCTTCCCAGCTCTACAGGACTTTGATAGTATTAATCATCTTATTAAACACTATTAGAAAATCCTGTAGATCGTTAAGAATATTGCAATGAACATCTGACAATCCTGTTTAATGGTGTCTTTAGACACAGACCTTGGTGTCATGTTGGGGAAAGGCAATGATCGACACTACGATTTACAAATGGGCTGGGAACAACAGAGAAAATTCAATTCTCAGTTCAGCCATTACTTGCCAACAGCAACAATCACTGAGTCACTTTATGGAAAGGAGAATCCTTGCTCCAGCTTTCAGCCATCATGTAGAAGTTGCTCGTTTTCTCCCACACCCTGTTCTGCAACATCAGAACCTCACATCAGCTCCGTTTCTAGTCAAAGCCGTTATGGTCACACAAATCATGCAGAGTTAAAAAAGGCCAACCGCATTACATCCCTTCATCAGGGCCATAAAATGGATTTCTATTCTGAGCACACCTCCAAGTATGAACAAGGTTATTGAATGAAATCTGAATGCCACATTAACTTAATTTTATTGTCTCACCTCTGGAGGGAAAATCAGGTATTTAGTTTTTTATAATATCTTCCAAGTACTTGGTGTTAGGAGCTTAATTACGGATTTGTGAATCTATATTCATGAATCGCTGCATTTTCCATGTATGGTAAAAGAGGAATTTGCAGTCCTAGAAAATTGGAGGTTATTTAGAATGACAAAAATTGCAGGAGAACTGTCAGATTAGTAATACGTACCGTGTACTGTTGGAGAAGAAAACTGGTGAGGATAGGGAATTAAATGACCAGTTCTAGAACTGGTAGAAGTGTTGCCTTTATGCTGACGGGTAGATTAATACCTATCCACATCCATTTTAAGGCAAGAAGAGCAAGGCTGCAGTCATCCATCTCCCTGCCTTCTCCTTCTAAAAGTTTGGTTCTTTAACTCTTACTGGAGGCTGGTCACAGAAAAACTTGGTGCTATCAATATCTAGTTGAGATAACAAAACTGCTCCAAGCTCACATCCCGATGTAAAGCTGGTACCACAGTCACTCTTCACCTTCCCCTTGAGGTGCTTGGAATCAAAAGAAAGAAAACCATCCCAAAAAACCCCCAAAAAGAAACAAACAAAAGGAGGAACTTCAAATCTAAATTCTAGATCTTTAAGCAGTGGTTCAAACTGGACACCACTGATTAGGAAAGCCACAGAGGCCACTGCTTGGCCAGCTTAGAAGACAGCGGAAGCAAGAGCTTCACTGATGCCATGTACCTACAGAAGTAGTCAGCCAGGAGAGAGCCAACTGCTTGATTTATCTGAAGTCTACTCAGTTTTATTTTCTGCCAAAGGCAATGAAGCAGGAGTGGGAGGATTAACGGCTCAGCGCAGCTAAGCCTCTTGTTGGCACTTGTCAGCATCCCTCCACCTCCCACCATCACTCCTTCCACCCCAGTGCAAGCTCCCTGCCTCTCACTGCATCCAAATCTCCTCAAGACCCTTGTGGATCTTCTCCAGTCGCTGTCACCTCCAGAAGGGACGAGCGAGGCTCAGGCCCAGGGCACGCGGGCTGCAACTGGAGAGGCAGCGCAGTCAGCTGAGCACGCCGGGGAAACATGGGGCAAAAGCAGCACTTCTGCAACCAGGACTGTACGACACGCAAAGATTTACCACTACAAAGTCATCATTTATCACAGCCTCTCGAAGGTGATAGGAGAGTTTCAGATATATAGTCTGTCTCTAATGTAACAAATTCAGACTGCCACCCTCCTCTGATTCCAACATTAACTCAAACATACATAATCAATTACCCCTTCCATTTTTTAAGAAACTTGGGACTTCTCTACATTTAACAGCAGGTGACTGCAGTATCTCAAATTCCTTTTGCATCGGCTCTAGCAAATCATGATTTTCCCTGGCAAACACTGAATCGTCAGAGGCATCTTTTATTTTAGGAACTCAAAACATCTTCCAGACATTAATCCAGTAAGGCTGGCACCAGCTCTATCATGGAGAAAAGCAACGCTGTCCCCTTTTCCAGGTAAGCCACCATCGCAATAAGTGCTTTGCTTAAGGCCAGAAGTGAGTCATTGGAAGACCTATCATGCACAGTACATCTCTCATGCTGCCGCCTTCCTCAGCTCACAAAAATAAAAGGAATAATTAATGATAGCCTCTGAATCTATATTAGAATGTAAGGAGTTCATGGTCTGAGCCCATTCTATTATGCAAGATTCATCTAGCTACAATTTATGCGGTTATTGTTAGCTACCCAGTCTCACACCACTACCTTTTTTTTTTTTAAGGGAAAGTCTCCAAAGGCTTGCCCAAATACATTCTTTTTAACGCTACAATAACCCCAGATTAATGTAACATGCACCAGTGCTGGGTTGGTTAAAAGCAAACCGAATGCCATGAAAAATCCCCGAGCACCCAAGCCTCTGCAAGCCAGGAGGTGCGGCACCACCCGCTTCACGTCACTTAAAAGCCGCAATTACTCACCAGCATGAACAAATGTCCTGACTTTGCCAAGGGGCTTCGTCAAGACGGGATTTATTGTTTTCATTGTCCTAAATGAAGATTTTGAATGTACAGCTGTCGTTTGCGTAAGAGGTACATTTATGGATCATTTACTCATACTGTATGTTCTCTTACCCTTCCAGCTATAAAAAGTAAATTGTTGGTTACAATTCATTGGCCATACCCATGCAAATGCTGCCCTTTAAACATGGCATGATTAATTTAATAGTTCACTTTGGCTGCAGGAAATTACCCAGTAGAAATAAACAAATACTTCGACCCCAGAGGAATTTCGCATTGTTTTTAAAACACTTACAGCAGTGATATAAACAAGTCGGAAGTATCTCAGAAACATTTTCACTAATAATTGCCATATGTCACTATTAAAAATTACCCTAATTCTTGGTCTATTACAATCATATGAAATATTCCAACAGAAATAACGTTGCAATGTTTGCCTCGTAGTTTCCTGGCCTCCAGATGATGTGATTTCCAAAGTGACTCGGTTTGTAACTTGTTTCTAGAAAGAGTAAGGTAAAATACAGAAATTAGTCCAAGGTACATAAAGCAGCTCAATTAATTTTTGTAGACAAGGTGCTGAATGGGAGGATTTTGAATAGAACTTGGTTGCAGGCGGGAAGAGTAAGGTAAAATACAGAAATTAGTCCAAGGTACATAAAGCAGCTCAATTAATTTTTGTAGACAAGGTGCTGAATGGGAGGATTTTGAATAGAACTTGGTTGCAGGCGGGAAAAAAAAAAAAAAAACCAGCATTGCCCCAATCGATCAATCCTCACACAAGACCAAAACACTCTGTTGTACCATTTCATATTCATCATCTTGTCTGGGGACAAGTAACTCATCACTCTCTTTGATGAGAGGTATCAAATAACACCGGGACTATTAAGCATAGTTTCAGGCCACTTTATAATGTTCCTAGGGCAAAACCAGCCATTTTTTTCACATGGAAATGCAATGTTAGAGATGTTGTGAATGTAAGATTTGCCATGGCACTGTGCAGTTTGGCTGTCAGCAGGGAGGAGGAGACACCTTCTCTGACTATTGGGCCCCTCAGGATTTTCCTGTGATGCTGTAGATATATCCCAGCATACCAGTTGTGCAGATAGTTGATGTGACAAATATTCTTGCTCTCACAGCCTACCTGCAGCTCCATTTGGGGATTCATAACACCCCGCAATTTTCAGGAGTTGGCTTCGCTATACCAGGCCTACTTCAAAACACTGACTGGAGATGACCAACAACATCTAGAAACCCAAGTCACTTCAAACAGTCACGTTGTTTGAACAAGGAAGGGCTGGCTGAGGGTACAGCCATACCGTAACCAACACCAAACACCATAGCCAGCTCTTAGAGGCCAGACCTGCAGAAGACACCGCAGACACCTCAGTAAAGCCACAACAGACACCAGCCACCTCCTTTTTTGCTGAGACCCCAAAGGTTGCAGGTGATGCTCCTGCATTGATGGATGTAACACATGCTCACACAGTCCCTCATCATGAAAACACCAGGAACAGCCCAAAAAGGCTTGAGGTGATGGGTCTGCCTCTGCAGGTGAAGGAATCGCTGCAGAAAGAATTGGACCAGCAGTGTGCTGTGAGCCCACAGTGGCAGCTATGGAAAGAGATCCAAAGAGAGGCCAAAGAGCCCATTCTTGTGCCAGGGAGGTTCAGAGTGAACGCATTAAGCTTTAGTAACGAAACACATGGTAACATCCACTTTGATTTACCAGCTTGGGCTGTTGCTTTTCATTTAGAGCAAGTTCAGTTACAATCTTTAAGTGCAGGAAAAGGTACAGCACCAGCCTAAAAGCGTTTGACTCCTCGGCACATGGTGCAATGCAAAGAAACAAACCTGACCGCCCTTGCTGCACGTCTCCTGTTGTAAAATCTGAAGAACGGAAAGAAAGAGGAGAGGAGAAAACTGCTGAGAGCCTGGACTTGACTCAGTGCTGGGGCTCAATCTTCTCAACATCATCACGTTCTTCTGAACCCACAGTGAGCCTCTTCTCACCAGAGACTACAACCTATGGCTTTGCTCAAGGAAGTTCTGCCGCCTGAAAATCAAGTTGTATTAATATTTCAAACCACATTTAAACACTAGTCCTTAAAGAGAGTTTCCAGCCCACTTGTCTCTGCACCCTTGGAAAGCCACCATTAAATTGCTTTGCTACCCCTGTGCACTCAGAGATGTGTCCTGCTGTGCTCTGCAGCTACAAACATCTGCACTGATCTCCGCCAGTGTCACTTGGGCCATCTCTGACCACACCTTCTGCGGCTCAGAGGACCTGCCTGGTGACTTGCTGTGCTAAGGCATCTCAGTTGAAATGATGAACAACACTAAGAACTTTTTCACAGAGGAAATCGTTTACCATTCAGCAAAAAAAATGAGAACAGCTCCATTTTCTAAGGTAAGTTACTTGCTCTTTATTAATCACCTGGGTCCAACGCCATCCTCCTTTCAACACTTTTATCAGCCCTATAACGCAGCAGGGAAATAAGGGCGTACAGAGATGCTGGATCTAGTCTGCATCATGCTTTGTCCATTCCCATAAATTTGAAACTTCACAAAATTCTCTGAAGCTCTTAACACAAAACAGTCTTTTTTAAGGATCGGTCCGTACACCACCATATCCCACAAGGTAGAAATCTGTATCTGCATTATAGGTACATCCTGGCACAGGCAGCTTTCCAAAAAACCTTTGCCATGAATTTCGACAAATTAAGCCATTTCCAAAGTACAGCATTGCCTGGAAGAAGTTAATGAAATGAATGTACAGTCCTTTAGCTAAACTTCACATTTTAGGAAAGAATTTTAACCCGTCATCTGGTCAGTCAGAGATTATTCATGTTTAAGGCTAAAGTTATTTTGAATTAGCCTTAAGTAAGTTAGTGATACAGTTGTTACAGGTGTTCCTGTCTCCTTTTGAACATTGAAAGGAAACCCTAGAAAAACTGTTTCAGAATTTTTAGCTTAGCTTTCTTCTGTTTGCATTTTCTAGAGGGAAGGAAACCATACAAACACCATCTTTGATTTGCTAAACTTCCTACAGAAATATGTCATTAAGCAGTCACAAAAATTAATCATTTTTTTGCATCCAGAGTGATTTATGCTGTGCATGCTCATGAGGCACATCTCTAGACACCATATGGTACAGCAAAGTCCATATGTTAAACTATACTCATCATTGAGCAGTTCTGATCACTTCAGAAGATACTTTGCCCTCAACAGTTCATTTTTATCTGAACTATTTCTTACAACCCACATATTTTTATTTCCAGCAGCTGCATAAGAACAAAGCCTTGCTCAAGAAACATTTCCTTGCAGGACATGTAATTATTAAATTGGGTTCTAATTACAGATCATAAATTAGAGACATTTCTTTAGAGAGAAAATACCCAGAATGCCACATAGAAATGCAATTCCTATGTTTTAAGTTAATCTAAAAGCCTCAGGTTAAAAAAGACATTGTATGTCATTTTGGGATCAAACCATGACTCCTGCATGAAATACATGCAGTTATTTTGAAGATGCTGTTAGGCATTTGTGTACACAAACATTTCTTCCTATTAAAATATATTAAAAGTCAACATATGTCACTTCTGCATAACACCAGCGGACATAAGGGCTGTGCAGTTGGTGCTTCCTGTAGGAGGAGAAAGGAATGATGCCTCCGGTTATGTTCTTTCTATAGAAAGACAGACATCAGTATGCAGCCAAACCCCTCCAGGAAAGCCTTAGCTCTAACATAAACACTCAGCTCCCCAAAAACAGCTATGAGCCAAGAACAGAGACATAAAAGCAACAAGCAAATGCTTGGTGCTTGCTCCAGCTGAACCCACCTCACGACTGCAGCATCCTTGCAGCATTCAGACAGTGCACATCGAGCTCATGATAAACACAAAACTGCAGAACCACAACATGAAGTGTTTGACCAAGATAAGTTGTAATGGCTAGAAACCAGAGGCCAGAGCCAATGTCGCATGTAGAAACCTGAGTTTTGGCAACTGACACCTCAGCAGGGAGCCCAGCACTCACCTGGGCTCATTGTGCCAAGGGTACCAACAGTCAGACACCCACGGGTGCCCACACCAAGAGGGCTTGGCTGCACCAGTCAAGGAATGGTCCATCCTCAGTGATCCCACCAAAGACAGGCCATCCAAAGTACAGTTGGTCCAGCCAAAGGGCAGAAGCCTGAATCAGGTCCATCCATTTGTCCAAAGACATAAACTTCATGATGCCACATGCCATGGAGCTGCCCTGACCAGGTGGATGGCCACAATCAGGATCTCCTGAATGTTGTCCTCCCAGCTGCACAATTCCCCCAGCTGAGTGCAATGAGCCCATCACCACTGTGGTGCAGTAGGGCTTCTGCAGGGTCCCAACTGGGTTGATGACGCTGATGGAGTCTGCTTTTGCAAGGCAGTAAGAGAGCCCCTGTGAAAGCAGCTTTATAGCAGCTGTCCTGTCAATGGAAGCAGGGAAAGGATTCAGCCTACTGCATTTGATGTCCCTAATGAGGCTTTGTCTGGCGTGGCTGAAGGAGGAAGTCAGGCCAAGCCGGTTCCAGCAGACCCCTCCCAGTATCCGTGGTACCCTAGTGATGGAAACCTTTGCAGGATAGCAAATGTTACGGTTCATAAGATTTTGCTGCCATCTTCTGATGAAAAGCCACAAAATGACACGGGGGAGATCCAGCTGCTGGGGTGAGGCACCACTGTGTCCACGAATACATGCTCCCTCATGGGAAGCCCAGTGCCCTTGGCTCCCCAGCAGCCCACTGGGCTCATTTGGGTAGATTATTTAGATCAGCCTCCCATTAAACCGCACTTCTGAGGATAACGATGAACAGCCTCCTGCTATTTTGTATCAGAGGCACAAGCCCTGCTCCCTTCCCGAACGCACCATGCGAGACTTCAGACCCAAACTTACACAAAACAAATTGGAGAAAGAACCGTTCGCTTCCAGCATTTACATCTGCAGAGCTTTTGCAGTGTCTCTGAAAGAATTTATGGTTTTCCATGCTACAATATAAATCAGAACTTTCCATTCCTGTTCTAGACCTATTTATTTTACCCTCATTCCCCATTCTTCAATGCAGATGAAGGCAAATGAAATATTCCTTTCAAAGCCACTCTCTTTTGCTCAGTGGAGTGTCACACTTAACAGCACTTCAGCATATGTAATAGGGCCACCGAGGGTTATTTTTCCTTCACTGCAGTTAGTATAATGTTTAAATTTCCTTGTGGGTACTTAGAAATTATTAATATTGTGTCTATATGTGTAATTTAAAAAAATTAAAGCATTTGTTTCTTGCATTAATTCTCTCCTCACTATACCCGGACTTCAGTGACCACCTACATCTACACCAATCTAAGGCATAGCACTGGTGAGGCACAGCGAAGAGCAGCGTGGCACCATGAAGACCCCAAGCCTCAATCAGCATAGACAGCAGCTTTGATTCATCAGGGGACAAGGAGTAACCCTGCCCCACGCCATCCTTCCCTTGCAGAGGAAGAGCAGCAGAGTTCCTCCAGCCTGGCAATGCACCCAACACTTCTGGGTAATATCCCTTCCCCACCTCAGAACATCAACACTAAGACAGAACAAAGCATTGATGATGAATCTGTGCTTTTTAGTGGGAAAAACAAATAATTATTATTTGCCACCAACTTTAGTCATTACACAAGCTGGAGAAATACTAACAATTTATTTTTTGCTATGTGATAAATAAAAAGCATAAACAAGAGTATGTAAACTTGTAATTTCTCTTTTAAACTGAAGAAATATGGACCATGGTTTATTAGAAATTAATAGTACTTCAATAATGTCATTGCATTCAGTAACAATGATGATATGCTTCTATTTCCTGGCCTTACAAGGCTAACTATAAGATTTAGGAAACTGGTAAGTGACCACGTGGCCTTTCACCCCTACCAGAGGCATTCTGAGCTGCCCGTGGACTGCCCCATGAGCAGACACTTACATTACAAAGTATTAATAATACTAATTGACAGAGGTGGTTGAATACAGGCAAGAAAAAAAACCCTGAACTTTTTTTGAAGAGCAGTGATTTGTTGACACCAGGTTTTTTAATATGCACGTGCCAGCTTCCACAGAAAATGTTAAAAAATATTCTCCATAAAATATTCATTCTCCATAAAATATTTTTCTCTTAAAACAAGACAGGCACAGAGGAGCAGAGTTAATATAAAACATGTCCAACCAGCACAGGGATTAAAGCATCCCCCCCGGCTGACAGGGAAATCCATGTGTCTAAATCAGACCACATCACTGGAGGTTGGTTTCTTACATCTCAGGGGGATCCCTGAGGAGCATCATGCTGCTTGGGCAGCCCATCTTCCTGGGACACTGTAAACGTGGGTCAGCTCTGCAACAAAAGAAAGAAATGGTCTCATGGTTACAGCTGTGGCTAGAAGGAGGAAGATGCGCGTGGAAACATCTGGTTTGCATTAGAGCAGCTAGGATGGACCCAAAAGTCGCTCCCACGAGGTTTTTTCACTGTGAGATTTTAAGCTTTTACGCCACGTTAATTTTTCAGTTTCTATCTCCTGTCAGTGTGAAATCAGAACATTTTCTAAAATACCAAATATTTTCACAGGACAGAAGAAAGCCTGTGCTTGTAAAGGATCATCTTCTGGAGGGCTCAGTGGGACAGGATAAACTCAACAGCCACACTTTCCTTCACCCGCCCACACCCCCACCCATTGTCCCTCTCGCTGACTTTTCTCCTTTCAACGAACTCTGTATCTCTTTGCACAGTCATCAGCTTATACTGCATCCAGACACACTATTTCACCGAGATTTCTGGGCTTTCCAAAGAGCCGAGCCATTATCAGCGCGATAAAACCTATTTTCTAATGCCTGATAGCAATGATGTAATTAAGGAGAGTCTTTTATTTTCCACCTGTTTTTCCATGCTAATTGGGATAAAGCCTTTCTGAGAGTGGTTCCCAACTCCAAGACTGACAGGCTTAAGTCAGAGAGGGTTGTGAAAACTCCTCCTAATTGTGAGGACAGTCAAGAACATGAAGACTTAATGACATGATTACAAAATTGGGAAAGATGAAAGATCTCTTCCAGCCTTATTTCCTAGGAGTTGCTGAAGAGGTGCACGGCACCACGTGTGTGCATCAGGTCGGATCAATACAAAACATATTCTGGAAACTGGCAAGAATTCCAGGCGTACTTTAGTCTATCACTTCGTGTCTACCAGTAAGACGACCAGTTTCTTATGATTTCCTCACCATCCACAATGGACAGTTAGGGATTTGTTGTAAGCTGGGACAACCTTTAACATGGCCAGTTTCATATGATTTCCTCACCAGATACCACCTACAGTGGACAGGTAGAGATTGGTCCGAAGCTGAGACAACCTCTCCTAGAAAAATCCACCATTTTCTTGTCAGTAATGAGCTTCACAACACTGCACTAATTTTAAAAGATAGAAATGGTCAAAAATCCATAACATCCCACAATTATCGCTGAGGTTTGTTTACTTCAACAAATTTAACACCATCCGATTAAATTTTGGAGTGTTTACACATCGTACAATGAACCTGCTCAAACATCAGCAAATGAGATCGACTCTTCAACAGAAAATGATAAACAAACGCAAATCCATCAACTTAAAACGTAACAGACTGCACTGTTTGCTGTGGATGTGGCTCTCGAACGCTCGCTGTGCTCGTACTGCTGCACTGCTCTGCAGCGCACACATCGTTAACTGGCTCACATGGCATCTAAAGTGGCTTAATTTAATATATTTATTCTCATGCATAATTTATTGACATTTCTTGCATAATTGCTACATTTTTAAAAAGAGTTTAATGCTTTTAGTTTATCCGTGCAGAATAGTTTGAGAATTTAGGCGTAAAAAGTCATGACCACACAGACACAGAATTCGTCACCAAGAGCCATACTCCAGACCCACCTCACAGGAGCAAAAGGCCAAAGCTGTCAGTGTGCTGAAGAGCTATGACATCCTGTGAACTACAAAATAAATTACCACACAACAGCACCCAAACCAGGATGACTTCTTCATTTGAGCTTGATAGGTTAAGCTTTCTATACTTTGATTAAACACACATTTAAACAACTGTATGAGTAAAATAACCCATTAACCAGCAACCTAATCTGAACAAGCAAGAACACAAGAGTTCGTGATCTATCTGAAACCTTCTTCATTAGGATGTGCACCAGTTTGTAAATACCTCTATCCACCATGAACGTGACTGGCAATCGCAGCCAGTGCCTTTGAGCCCTAGAAGTCCCTGCACCACTGCAGAATGAGGCCAAAACTTTACTAAACATGGCAGACATTGAATAGTTTACAGTATAAATATTGTGCTCTGTAGTACTCAACTTCATGAGACCGTTTCTGAGTTTCCCTTCCCGCTCCCAAAAAACCCCCATGTTCAGTGGAAGAAGAGAGTCTCTTTCCATGAATAATGTTAGTCCTTAACGAATCTGATGTGAAAGCTGTCACATGTAGAAAAGAATAAAGCAATTCATGAAACATCTCTCTCTCTGCTGACTTTCGATAATACAAATAATCAAGAATACCGAGGTGTTCTCCTTAGGGAACATTTCCCTTAGCCATGATCAAATGACTGTTAAACTTAGTTTTCTGTAACAAGATATTTCAATCTCTGCTTGCGTTGTCTTAAAGTAGACAGAAACTTCTGCCTTGCCTGCAACGTTTCAAGAAACTTACAGGCAAATGAAAAATTTATTGAGATTTGAAGACAACCCTCTTGGGGAACCACAAGACACGGCACCACACAAACCACATCTCAAAGTACTCGGTGGAAATACCGAGCAGCATGCTTCAAAAGAAGCCTAAATCAAGATTCGCTGCAGAACAGAAAGACAGACGATCAAATCTTCTGCAATAAATGCTAATGAATAAATGATAAGCAGAACTGTTTACTTCGTTTTCTGGAGTAAGGCACATCAACGAAGCCATTGACTGTCAGGTCTCATCAAGAAACATATGGCTCCAACCTAGTAATGAAAACGTGTCCATATTTTGAAGTAATTATAAAAAGCTTGACATTATGAGATGGCTTTCAATTCATATAAAATGCATCTTCTCTTTTCACCTAGGGCTTTTCTTTTAAATCCATTTCTTCCTATTCTCCATACTCCTCGTTAGCTGAAACCCAAAAAAGTTTTTCAGCTCTACTCTGCTCAGCAGAATAGTGGCACAAATGTGGCATTTAATATATTTCTAACATTTTCCATGGGATTATAACCTTCTCTTACCTTCTTGTGGCAGCTAAACGCCATCTGCCTGTATTAACACCAAAGATTCTCTCCTATCTTCAGCACTGGCAGCTTCTGCTGCTGATGTCCACAAACGGAAGTTTCTCTAGGGTTTTTCTTCACCCACCTTCTTCTGGCAGCTGAAATGAGCCCAAGCTGATAGCTCTGTGTCTAACCCATCTCTTTTCCTACAATGCCTTCATTACTGCAGAGACGAATGCTGGTAGAAAACTCAATGACACCAAAAGATGTCACCATTTAGGATTCCAGCAGTCTTAAATCCTCATAAATAAATAACATATTAAAGTAGCATTCCTCTAAAGATGCTGCACAGCACCAACCACTCACCACATCACATTATTGCTCCTAAATTCATGGCTTCCTATTACGCCTTAAATCTTTCTAGTCCTCAAATTACATTCAAAAAACCTCTTTTTAAAAAAAAATAAATTCAGAAATAGAAGCGTTTCCCAGAATTGCAGTGACACTACCACAGTGATTATACCACGATACACAAATGCAAAAGAGAAAGTAAACAGCAGCCAGAGGCTAAAGCAGGACTGGTCAGGATCAGCCGCAGGGAGCGCTTTGGCTGTGTTGTGGCATTATTCCCTCGTACTGCAGGTTCAAAGTTTCAGGCAGAAATTAAGGTAATTATGGTAATAAAGAGCACTGAGTCTACTGGAATTTCACCACAGAAAAATGGCAAGGTCAGGGAGAAATAACCTCAATAGCTCACAGCAATGGGTATATTTTTCTACACCGTGTTTCAGGTGTACCCAGAATGCTTCTACTCATTCTTTTCCACCCTTATTTCCTATCCCTGTTTTCCTGTTATGCAGAGGAGGAGGGTCACCACATCACACCCCGTTCCCTGAGTCAGGTCAGGCTGTGCAAATGTTCATCATGTGTTTAGTGCTCCTGATGTACATTATCCTGAAGGGCCAAACACTAAAGTACCTTATATGCACGTTTTTAGAAATATGTGTAGGAAATATAATGGTCTTATAATAGCACAGTTAATTACTAATATTTTTTAATACTACTGAAGCGTCATTAGTATTTCTCAATAACGGGCTAACACAAATGTTAGCAAACTATTATTCCTAAATGTCTTATCCAGAATGTTGTGAAGATGGTGATGAATAGATGTTCTCAAGTGCATAAAAATATAAAGTCTCTTAGTCCTTTACCTATGAGGAGAAAATAAACTTTTTATGGATTTTTCACAGATAAAGAAGTTGTAGGCAAAAGAAAAATTTGTGTGCTGTGTTTGATGTATTGATCCTTGAGGTGTTATCTCAGTGTTCCTCCCCCAGTAAATCACTTTGTTGTGACATTTCAATGAAGGCAAAAAGAGGAGGCTCAAAATTAAGAAGTCATTATGAATGTTTTGTTGTAGTATATTAATGGACTTATATCCACACAAGTAAAATCAATAAGTCCATTCAAAATGTAAAAGCAAGGGCTGATTGTCTCCTTTACCCTGCATCCATTAGGTTACTCCCGAAAATACACAAATTAAGGAACAAGTTGAAAAGTCTTTAGAATTAAGGCACTAAAACTGTAAGTATTTAGGTTTAGGAACCCTTTTTAACGAGCGCTGCAGCGTACCTTCAGCAAGCTGGATGACACGGAGTGCCAGCGTTACGCTGTCAAACCCCGATTCCATTCACAAAAATGGGTCTGAAATATGAAAAAAACTCCTCAACGGAGCTGCATCCACTCAGCCTGCAAGAACGAGAGCCGCAAAGCGCTGGGGCCAGCATCTCAAATCAATGGGATCTATGGCTGTGCAGCCTGAAATCATGCCAGAGCTGAGCTCACCAGACCACAAATTGCCTTCAAATAAGACACGTTCACCAAAAAGGTTTTGGTTTTCTTCCTTATCGAGTCACAGATGTGACATCTCCACAACTGCTGGAGATAGTTCGATGGTGAGAAGTGGACATTAACAAAACAGAATTGGCTCAACAGAGACTTAATGTGAAGGTGGCACTTGCTTCTCTTCAGAGCTGTGGAGTCAGAGTGCCGGAGAAAAGAATATGGGAGACCTGAATACATGCCTGTCAGTGTGGGTCTCTGTTCATCTCGACTACCAAAAGAAAAAGCATGGTGGTTTGTGCCCCAGCGGCTTTATGAGCCCCGCTGCTTAACTGCAGCTCCACGGGACGCGTGAACCTTTATCCCAACCCACCTAATCATCCTCCTCCCTGTCACTGCAGATAATACCTGCACATTACGTACAGGTCTGAGTCTTGTAGGAGCAGCTAAACCTTAGCGAAGTGGCTTAGTGAGGGCAATACTTACCCTTCCTCTGGCCTCAGCGGCACACTTGCCGGCAAATAGTCATACATTTCGGTATATTATAGCTAGGATTGCTCCTTCTCCTCGTTCCCCCTGCCCCCACACCACTTCTCCCATCTCCAAAGCTTTTCCCACATCCTCCAGCTGGGGTTCTGTGGCACCCCCTTACTCCTTTCACAGTTCTGCTGTCTCAGCAATGACCGAGTTAGCTGCTGGGAAGGGAACGAGTCCTTCTGTGTTCTTTTAAATTGAAGCACATTGCAATGGAAGCACTTTGCATCTTTAAAGCTGTGATCTGCAGCCAGCCATCCGTCTCTGCTCAAGCATACCAAACAGTTTCAGAAATGCTCTCCACCTCACCCCAGCTCTGGCGCAGGGACTGCAGGCAGCCCCCGCTGTCTTCTCCAGAGGCAGCTCCCCAGCACGGCTGATGGGTGCAGGATCCCCAGCACCTTTGCTGGAGCAGAGCAGCTCAAACGCTGCCAACAGGGCATGGAGAGTGTTTTACACCACTGCAAGGTTTTTGACTTCTTAAACAAGGAAAATTATCACCGGAGAATTTACACAGCAAGTTGCTGTGGGCATCATCTCAGCTGAAGTCTGCCACCGTGAAAAGCTGCAGCAGAAGGGATGGAGAACAGCTTCGTTTTCCAGGCGGAGGTTCAGATGACACACTGCTGCTGGACGGACACTGCACACATTCAATGACTGTGCTGAACCTGTATCAGTGTTTGGGCTACGTCCACATCAGGGGAGCAGTCAGTGGTATGGCCCCCAGAGCAGGCAGCCAGGGTCATGCCTGAGAGCATCACCCAACAACCGCTATTGGCTATTGCACCTGATAAGCATAAACTGGACCTACCTTTATTTCTGCTGTTTCTACCACACTTAATCCATCTCATAGCTACAGGAAAGTTTATAAATAAATTTCACTTGACGCACAAAGGCAGCCATTTAGTTTCCATCAAGTCATACAGGCACTGAATGAAACATATGTTTTTGTCCATCCTACGGCTTCAGAAGGAACCATCAAAGCTTCCAGAACATGATCTCTCAGTGAACACTACATCCAACATGAACAAGACATCAATCTATACCTGATGTTTTGAGATGTTCAATCACACATAAATGAACAGAGCTAGAGCAGTGCTAATATGTGGCAAATGTTTTTAACAAGCACAGATCTGTGATAGAAATGCTACGTGTCACTGACAATTACTGCAACTCTGAGCAACAGTTTTGTCTCTATTTTATGTTAACGATAACTGTTTTATATTTTGGCATTTTTTTTAAAAGTGATTCCGAGAATCACCCTGGCTTTCAGGGATGTCTGGTAGACTTTGTATATGAGGTTCCCAGCCCAGTTGTGCTGCCAGTGAAAGGAAGAAAGGTGAAAGTTCAGTTGCTGACGATACAAATTAAAATGGTTTCCTCCATTTGGAAGGATGTGGAATTTTATACTAGATTGAATTTGACACTGTATCACTAAGGTGAATATAATTCACTGTGATCTTCCTACCATTTAGAACCAATGGGCCATTCAAGTGTAAATGCACAGTTAAAGGGGAAAAAAAAGCATGGCAAAGATAGACCATAATATCATCTGTATCTAAGCAATTAGTTTCATTGTGTCCCTGTGATAAAAAGGAAAAGTAAATATTAAACATCAAAAGTATTATGGTTTTATAGTGGTTCAGGAATGTCTGTTTTATTACAAAATACACTCATTAGCTCTATTTCTGTATATTAATCCAGATTATATAGACCCGTGAAGACGTTACAAAGACTGACTTGTGGCTTAATACAAAATCACACCTACTGTACAAATAGAAATTAAACATCCCTGTAAGGAATAACTGGAGATAATTTCATACACATCTGCCACAAAAAGATCCTGGACCGGAAACCCTTGGATGGGAGTTTGATCATTGTTGAATACAGCAGAGAAACAGCATCATCAGCTCAACCAGAAGGATTCCAGGCACCTTCCAACAGAAGATTATGAAAAAAGCACAGAAAAAAAAATATTTCTCATGTATCTTTTAAGCCAGAATCCAACCCTAGGGTTAACCAAATCCTACAGCACTAAGGGAATAAGAAACTACTAACATAAAGGTTTAGAATAAAGTATGAAAAAACCCAAAAGCCAGTCCTCAAGTAACATAAGAATTGTGGGACAAGGCACGAGTAAGCAGTCTGGAGAAAGTGTCATGCCATGCCATGAGATAAAAGCAGAAGCCCCCAAAATGGCACATTTCCAGAGCCGTAGATGCTGATTTGTTTGTATAACTAGGTCCAAAGGCTTTTGCATGCCAAAGTTTCAATCCTGCTTCAGCATGAAGAACCCTGAATTCCTTCCTGCAATGCAAAAACTTCCCGTTATCTTGGCAAAAAAAAAAAAGGCAAATCAACAAGTCAGGGAATCAGAGTAAAAAACTGAAGCATAATGGGCTGCAAACAAATAACCTTCCCACTTGCTTCAGTGATCCTTAGATGAGGTCTTAAGAGCTTTAGCTTGCAAATCTTTCCCAGACTGAGGAAGCTCATTAAGGTACTTGGCATTGGCTGGTGAGCTTTTCACAAAGCACTTTCTGCTGGGTAAAAAGATAGTCTGAGCTCATATAGGGCTGTTTATAATCATTACTCCTCTGTCACCGTTTGTAATCTAGATACGATTTTAGAGAGAAGACTGCGCTCTCCAAAATGTGCAAACTGGGTGACTTGGCTGCTAGAGGGAGGGGTGTTGCGTGGCTCTGCCAGGGTATGGTTGCCATTCGCTTCGTACAGTTGCAGATGATTACAAGAATCATTAACCAGCATAAAATCATGCATGCTGGTTAATTAATGTGGAATTGATTCCCCTTTTAGTTTGAGTTTTTATGCCTGC
>NW_010388246.1:28775-28978 GCF_000710305.1 Buceros rhinoceros silvestris | reverse complement strand
CTGCTGAACTCCACTGAAATCAATAAAGGAAAGGTAAGATCACTAAAGACTGTAGTAAAACTGGTGTAAGCGAAGGAAGTCGGGCTGGTGGTTTAATGAGTAATAAAGCTCCAAGAAACAGAAAAAAGAAATCCAACTTCCAGCTACATCGGTGTTTTTTATTGTAGTTGTACATGATTACTGTCATTCAGGCAATGATCCTT
>NW_010388246.1:11743-28580 GCF_000710305.1 Buceros rhinoceros silvestris | reverse complement strand
ACCGTTCTAAAGGAGTGAAAGTGTTCAGAGCTGTATGAACAGCAGTATAACCCCCAAAGAGTTCAAACTGGGCCTTCTGAAGTGTCTGTTCTTTACTCTCACCCCAAAACTACGCTAGCTTTACAAAGCATCTTTCCAAACTTCCCTTCCATTTCCAAGCACTGGCACCTACATCTCCTGTCCTGAGCTGCCTTCGGCATTCAAATGGTCAGCAGTTCCGTCTCACAGATCTCAAGTCTGAATTAGGAAGCTGAAACCCAATTTAAAAGGAAAAAAAAAATTAAACAAAAAAATTCAATTCTGCATCCAGATATGAAAGCTTTATTCACACCAGGTTTCTTTGGTTCACTTGCTTCCTCCTCCATCCCACAGACTTCCCTCCCACCTCTCTCAAATCAGCGTTTTCCAAACTTTGTTAAAAAAAAAAGTTTTTAGCTCTCCCAGGAGTGACACGGTGCTGTGCCGTGCAAAGCTGAGCTACCTGTCATGTCAGATTACGTGACACAACATAGCGTAATTTGATAGGCAAACCTGATAGGACACCGCAACTCCAAGGGATGAACTTTTCTTTAACCACGAGCTGGTGTTGCGCTTTCTGCAAGAGCTCCACGCAAGGAACTGGCTGCCCAACACTTTTAGCTATAGACTTCGCCCTTGACCTTTTAGTGATGGCTTGAATTGAGCAGTGCCAGACTCTGCCACCACAGTTGCCTCATATGTTTTGACTATAATTGTGCTGATGACAGGACCAAGCTACTGCCATGCTGAAAATTAACCCCACCCTCGACAGAAATGGAGAGTTTTCTTCTGCTTTGGAAGCGGTTGTGTTAAACAGCCTCAAGGATTATTAGAGCTGGATAAACAAGGCTTTCATCTCCAGTCTTTCATAATTCCAGGGGGAAAAAAATTTTTATTAAAAAAATGAAAAAATTCTGGCATTTCTATGGGAAAGTGTTGATCCTTTACAGAACAAAAAAAAGTCCCATTTTTAAAAGCTGTATTTGGGTGTTTTGTTTCAGTTTTTTTTAATCTTTCCAATGGGCATTTTCTATGGATACACTCACAATAGCTTTAATTCCGTTTTCTATCAAAAGTTAGCCCCAGTAATTAGGCAGAGATGCAGGAATATTCCTGTCAGGCACTTGCTGTGATAACCACAGCAACACAGAGTCAAACTCCTCAGGGCACCATATATTTGTTAAATGGAAACACACACAGAACGAGCTCAACTCTTTCACTCAGCCTCCCAGTCTAGATAATATGTAGGAAGGTCTTTTACCCAGCCTGCTTGTCCCTATATAACAGTCCCATGAATGACATTTTCGCTAAGGAGTCATCTGAAGTTTATTATGGGCTGCAAATGGATTGTGTGTAATTGGTCTAAGGGGTTTGTTATTTATTCTGTCAGTTTTGAGGTTTAATATGAATTATCTAACTTTAATCTCTGCAAATCACATATCAAAATAAAAATCAATTTTTCATTCTTCTTCATGCCCAGGAATCAATGCTAGTTCAAGTCAATGAGGCTTGAACTGTGGCAGAGCCCTGCTTATTCCATAGGACAAATAGCAGGAATTCATCTCATCATAGTATCTGCAGAATCAAGCAGTATCTAAGGCTGTCCACTACGGTCCAGCGCACAACACATCACTCTTAATTCTGCAGTAGGACCTCGTGAGCAGCCGTGCTTCCCCCACCCACGTCAGCGTGCACCAGTGGAGAATTTCTCATTGGAAATAAGCTGGATTTTCATTAAACAGAGCTTTGTCAGCGCAGTCTCTGATTGGAAATGGGAATCAGATCAAGTGAAGTGCATTACAAAAAAAACCCCAACAATTGTTTCATGTCTTAAGATGTGTTTAGATTTTATTGCATATGGGTAAATGACCTGAATTAATTGCATTATATTTTCAAAAATCAGAATCTCAGTATTCAAAGAAAATTATCTCTGAGGTTTTTTCTTTTCCTCCCAACAGCAGCTGCTGACTTGCACACCACTAGCTATTAGTTGTTAAAATTTATGACAATAATAAAATGTTTAAGTCAGCCTTACTGGTAGACTGCGGCCCAGGCTGGGTAGTGTGCAATTTAAATTCAGTGTAGTGACACATTGATAGTTATTCTGCAATGATTCCATCTATTAATCACCAAGCAAAATAGCATCTCTGCTGTCTGGATTTATTTCTCTTTGTGTAGATGAAGTAACAGACATCAGACTCAGCACCAGAGAGCCAAATCCTGTTCAGTTTGGGTTCATCTGCATTTGTTACATGCTAAGGGGAATAACAAATGCAGCAGAAGAACCACACGAACTGCTCGGAGACAGCTGCTGATGTGGGAGCTGTGGCTGGCAACACGGATATGGCTGCTCTCTGCCACAGCCAACGAACTGAGGAAAACCGAATTTTCCACTCAGACTCAGGAAATTCTTATGACATCTGGGTTTTGTTTGGCCATCTTCAACTAACAGCATCCAGAGCCACCCACAGTAGTCGCCCAGTGGTTCATCCCCCTTCTCACCTCCGGCCCCTCTAGGGCTGATGAAATGCATTGACACAAAATGGGTTGTTTATTAGGGGAAGTGGTGGCCAGGCTGTGAGCTGAATAACCACACCAATAAAGAGAATCAAAACTCCGCACTCGCAAGGCAGAGCACCACAGACCACACTTAAACCTGCCAGCAAGTGAATGTTAAACTGCTACCACCTGGCAAGATGCGTGTGTTCTCCAGCAGGAAGCAGCAGACCTACACCAAGTGTAACAATTAGCCCAGTAAGCCAAGACCACGCCACAAACATTTAATCCTGCACTCGTTGTGTAGTTTGATGGCTCTAATACCACGTAGTGACTCAGGTGCTCTGAGTCATCCCAAACTGCATCACACTCTTGGCTGGTGGCCTGGAAGAAGCACCTTATATAAGACATAAGTTTCACCTCATTAAGGAACCTGCACACTATAATTGGTTTTGTTCTGTTCATCAGAGCCCTCTTGGTCACCTGATGCTGTACAAAGTTTCTAAAAATCAAATCGAATCTTACTGTAACAAATATTGCAGGATCAGTTTTAATGCCCAAAGAAGAATATTTCTGTGTGCCCAGGATATCTTTCAAATTAACTCAAAGTTACTTTTCAGACTGTTTAGTTGGTCTTGGAGGAATTTTCAGTGCTATGAAATTATCCAAAGTAACAATAAAAAAAGTGATTTCCATTTTAGGAAGCAAATCCCCAGGCAGACAGGCAGCTGCCTAAATGTTCTTGCTTATGTCTTAACGTAATGAGGACATATTGATCATCTGTAATAGCTGACACAGAAGAGCTTGCATGGCACTGCAAAACCCGAAGCCAGATCAGATAGAAAAAAAAAATTAAAATAAATCACATTTAGAAACAAATCTGTGCTTCCCTTTGTGGTCAGTGGACAGCCTCATCTCTTGCACTACATAATTCAGGAATAAACTACTTTGACATGAAGGACGCTATCTGGATCAACCACCCTCCTTAGCTGACAACAGATTTTGACCTTCCAGGGCACCATCTTCCCACTTACCCATGGGACAGGGTTTAGAGAAGAGAAGGGATTACCTCTCTTTCCCATAAGGGCTGCCAGCACTGCTGTACTGCAATGGGGAGAGAGGTGTCAGGCGAGCAGAAAACACGGAAAGATTGATAAGATGAAGTGCTCAGTCACTGGGAAAGCCCTAGGGACCTGGAGCTCTCATCTCCTGCCCACCACAGCTGGGCCACAGGAGACACTGTGCCACAGAGCCACGACAAGCATCTCAGGGAGTTTCTGAGTCAGACTCAGACTCCTCGGTCCCAGCCCCACGATCCTCCAGGGTGCCGGAAGCGCTGCGGCTCTGAGTGCTCAGAGATGGGTGTGGGAGCTTTCATTAATCCAGATATATAGTGTTGCCAGTTTTCTGCCTTTAGCTGCCTAGAACTGTTGATATTAGTATAATGATCCTTTTTATACATTTATGAACCATTAATAAATCATTAAATGCTAATTATATTTCCTTTCCTTTTTCCTTCCATTAGAGCTGCTCCCCTTGCTGGTCTTTATTGACATGATTATTTCCAACCCACAAGCACATTCAAAATAACTGCCCATAAAGAATGTCATCTAAATCATTCACAGCTAACAAATGCTCTTAGCTATGTTAGCAGACAGCATCTGTTTATTTAAATGATTTAAGAGGACTCATTAATCTAGAATACACAATAATATTATCAGAGGGTGGCATGTCATGGGTCAGAAACTGCTTAACAGGGACCAGCCTAGAAGGTCATACCTTGTACTATTAAGTATTTATAGATAACCAGAGACATTTTAGCTTTTCATTGGTTTCTATGTATTTTTAAAACTGAAAATACTTATGACTGTCTCATAGCTTCATTAAAATTGTCACAGGAGCCACTTTTGTTACCAGAGGACTACAGCTTCGGCATTTGTTCACAGCAGCTTCATTTTGCCTCTTCACTGACCTCCTTGGAACACAAGGCTGCTAGAAAAGAAGGGGGAGGAGGAAAGATTTTTTGAGCCAGAGAGACTCTCCACTGACCAAGGTTGTCTTGCCTTTAAGAGTCACAAATGGTTGCTGGCAGTTACAGAACAAGATTTTGCCTCCTTGGAGCCAATGTGATGCTGTGATTCATTCTGGCTGCTGGTTTCCTAGGCTGATGAAAACACTGGAAGTGTTTCAAGCTGATTTTTCTTGCAAGAACAGTATTTGCTGCTGTTTCATAATCGAGCTCATTCAAACATTTCATAATGGAGGAATCTAAGGAGGAAGAAGAATATCATATTATCCTCCATTTTTAAAGAGCTCATAAAACTTGTTCAGACACTGTATTTCAGATATTATAAAATTTAATTTTCTTTCAGGGAAATACAGAGCCAGGAGTTTTTCATCAGTTCAGATGTGTAGTCACACACCAGCTATGTAATAGCCACCAACTCGCTTCAGCTGTGAAGTTTTCTCAACCTTCAGAAACCACATGATCACTAGTTTATGAGAGAAGCTGTTGGGAGCATCCACAGACTTAGTGTATATGGGACCGTACTGATACACCTCCTGTACCAAAAGTCTCTTGGTACTTTGCATAGAACCTCCGGTTTCCAAGGAGTTGTAACTTAACTGCTCCAAAGCATGTCAGATACGAGACATGGTGTTTGTAATGTCAGCTCAAAGAGATGCATGATCCCCCATATCAGCTCACCACCCATTGGCTATAGCTGCACTCATGGTAATCTCTGTATTTGTATATTGAGACTTACTTCTCTAAAAAACTAGTTTCTCCTTCTGTGTGTTCCATTTCTCTGTTTTAATAAACTATGATGTCACAATACTTAACACATCTTAAATTCCTACCGAACACTATCAGAGCAGCTGTTGTAGTGATGGTTTTTGTGCAGGGCTCTGCCCATACCAGGTGTAAGTTATTTTAAGAAAAGAGAAACAAGATCATTTGCTCCATGGAAGCAGCTTCAGCTGCTCTTTGAGCACCGTGCTTTGTTTTGAGATGACTGCAATTCAATAGCCTGGCTCGCTCAGTTTGGCACAGCTCAGGCAGCAGTATGAAGTCCTGCAAGCAGATTTCCACAGCAGATAAGCATTTCAGAAAATCCCACTGCCTGATAGTTCTTTCCTCCCCTCCCCGCCCCCCCTCTTTCAACATTACTCTGACCTCCAGGTTTCTGTAGTGTCAGTGGATGCAGTGGCTCAAGCAAGGATCTGATGTGGTGACCCTCCACATCACTAGTCCCTGTTCAACAAGAAAGCATTTGAGCAAGCCCAGGTCCTTCTGGAAATCCCACCTTCCTTGCCCTCAAGGCAGACAAAACATATATTCTCAGGTTCAGCTTTTGTGATTTATACAGCAAATAAAACCCAAGGCAGACAAAAGACTACAGCTTGTCGAGCTCTCCATACCTGACTTGTCTTATGCTGAGCACACATCCAGCTAAAATATTAAACTAAATAATTCAGCCAGGCTTTGAACGTTGATAGCTCACAGTAACATTTTAACAAACCACAACTCTAAGTGAGAAAAAAGTTGTCTTTAAGATTAATTAATATAGGCTATTAGAAATGCCAATATTATTTCTCTGGTTCGCTCACTTGAAAAGTTCATGCAAATCCACCCAGAAACCAGCTGATTGTGTCCCATTACCAACTTGTGTTTCTTCCCCAAATTCATTGATTATCCCAGAGTGCAATTTAAAAAAAATTGTATTCTTATAATTGTTTGAATTAGAACATCTCTTAAACATAAGCTTAAAGGCCATTGGTAGTAATGAGGTCACATGCCCCTCTACGAGGTCACTTTCTCTATCTGCACTGGTTCTCACACAGAGAATGGGGATGGCTGCTGGACCATGGTAGTTATGGTCCAGGAAAAAACCCTGGGAAGCAGCAGTGAGACCAGAGGAACCCGCCTCTCGTAATCCTGCGCTGTTTGTTTTGAAGACTTCTGTCAGGACATGGCTGGGAAAAGTGACAAAATACAATGCTGTCATACAGGTCACTGAATGTCATCAGATGTTGCATTAATTTCCATGTGCTGTCAAGATCTGAGCTAGACACCTCAAGCAGAAAGGTTGGGCGTGCAAGGGCAGCACTGAGCCATCCAGTCACAGATGTGTTTGCAAGAGGCAGATAAGGTCAGCCTGAAGGCAGAGTTTAAGTGATGGATCTATTTCTCCCTCCAAATCTCTTTGAAAATGAAAACGAAAATCTCCAATTGACAAGAAGCTTTCCACTGGTTACAAATGAAACCCCCCCTTGCCATCTCCAAACACATCATTTTCTGCTCGTAGAGATCCCATCTTTAATTACCAGCTGCTGCAAATGATCTTCTTATGATCATTAGCTGTCAAACCCTGAAGCAGCCTCTCTCTTATTGCCCTCCGTGTTCAAATACTCCACCTGCTTCCCATTAGCCAGCCTCCCCGCACCTACCTACACCAAGGCTCTTCAGAGCACGTGCTGCAGCTGCGAAACACTTCGGTGCCCATAATGGAAACCAACCGTATTTTTTATTGTTAAATGATACCAACTATCCCTACTGCAGCCACGGCTGAAGTAGGAAGCATTAAAAACAAAGCATTTTTAATGAGCTAACAGCACAGCCACTGCTAATGATGATTACTTGTATTATCCTTGCAATCATTTCTAATGAATACTCACGAGTGCAAACTCTCCACTAGTTCAACTTGCCCGAGTTAATCTCTTCAAAACAATAAGCAGGATTTAATAAATTACCCTGACCTCACTCAGCATAATTTTGTTTATTGCTTTATCATAAGTGCGCTGAGGAGTGGCTTGAGGGACCAGAGGGTTTCAGCCTTGAGAAAAGGAGGATCCGGGGAGACCTTCTGGCTCTCAACAACTCCCTGACAGGAGGGTGCAGTGAGGCAGGGGGAGGTGGGGTCAGTATAATATTCCAAGCAACAGGACAAGAGGAAATGGCCTCCAGTTGCACCAGGGGAGGTTGAGGTTGTCACTGAGGAACAATTTCTCCCCCATTGGTGTTGTGCAGGGCTGGCCCAGGCTGCCCAGGGCAGTGGTAGAGTCCCCATCCCTGGAGGGGTGTCCCAGGCGTATGGAGATGGTGCTGAGGGACAGGGGGAAGTGGGGACCTGGCAGTGCTGGGGGAATGCTTGGATTCGAGAAACTTAAAGGTATTTTCCAACCAAAATAATTCTGTGAAAATACCTATTTTGGGGTGTGTGTATATATATTATTTTTCTTCACCCATATCCCTGAATACCAGTAAGGTTTGCTAACAGTTTGAGACATGAGCTGGGCTGGAACCAAGAAGCATTTCATGCCTTCAGCCTTTCAAGGGGATCAGCTCCAATCCAGGTGCTCCCGTGGCATGAAACTATTGACACTCATTTGCAAATGAGTAACATAGAAGCATCCCATCTCAAACCTGCTGTCTTCCAGATGTTAGCAGCTTGTCTCACCAGCTATTTTAGTGGTGACATAACCCAAAGCAATATGAAGTAGCAATACTGCTGCTCTTTTTGTGAGGTCTGAGAAGGTTCTGTGGTCTGTAGGTGACAGGAATAGAGGGTGCAAGCTCTGTTTATCCAAGTGATGACACGTGTTTTTGTTCACACGTGAGAAACTCATACGCAGAGAAAAGAAAACTTTGTAAAAGAAAAGCCCCTGAAGATAGTCTGGAAGCAACAAATTTGCTCTTTTATTACCTTGACAGGAAGTCAAACCCGTCTGAGTGAGCCTTGCCACACCACTAAGAGTTATAATTACCTTAAGGTCATCAAAAGACAGTGGAATTATTGTACATAAATTCCAAGGAAGTTCAGAATCTGCGACCTTAACTAGAATATAGGCATTAATAGTATTAGTACTAACTACAGAAAAGCAGCAAATGACTCATGAAAACATCACATGTAAAAGCCCTGATATATAACTTTGTGCTTCCATACGTTCAGATTTTTGAATTTCTCCCAGATGAGCAGCATCTCCCAGCGAGCTGTTTAACATGCAGATTACTCTGCAGTGCAACATAAAACATTTCACACCTTTCAGAGCTGCTGATTGCAGATATCAAGACAAGAATTGTGCAAATGAAGCCAGCTAATGTCCTGGTGAACCGTGGCTCTACAGCATGTTTAATTTAAAGTTAAACCCGTACCCAGCAAAGAAAAGAAAATGTACCTTTTATTTCTATACATAATGTATAACAACCTCGAGGCATTTGCAACATCTGAAATTAAATAGGAAATGAAATTATTCCCCGAAGGTGTTTGGGTTGATGTTAGAAACATGTTTAAAAATAAGTACACAAATAGTTCATACCCTTGCTGTGCCTATTACTCAGCAGGTCTCATTACTGGTCCCTTGCCACATCTCTCAAGATATTACCTAAAACCTCCTGCACTTAAGCTATCTTAATGCCTCCAGCATGCTCCCAGCTACCCCTTAGAGGGGCGTTCTTGGGGTGGCAAATTATTACTCCTATCGTAAATCTATAAAAAACACACTTAGGGCTTTACAGCTCCTGAAGGCCGGGTTAAAGCTTTGGTGCTCCAAAGCATTTTTTTTTTTTTTAAATTAAGTGCAGAAACTAAATCTGCTATAATTGCAGAGTATAAATGAAGATATTCTTTTTCCATTGAGCCCTCCTCAGATAATCCTCAAACTTTTAAGAAATATGCTGATACTCTCATATCCCAGCCTGAACCAAAAAAATTATTTTCCCTTGCAAAAAAGCAATGGAAAGAGACAGGCACCAGCAGAGCCAGGCAGGGTTCCCAGCACACCCCTCAGCTCCAGGGATGCAGAGTAAGTCTCAGCTTTGGACTGGCAAAAACTTCTGGCCCACAAAAGTGACAAAAGACGGGAATTCAAGAAGTAGAGAGGATTCACAGTCAGAGAGCGAGGAAGATCCAGCGCAGAAGGGATGGACAGCGTTACTAGGAGAGCATTGTACCAGCCCCATAATTTATAAGCCTTTACTTCCTAGTGAAGCAAGCTGACATTTTAGTAGTGCTGCATTTTTTAAATGCCATAGCTGCAAGGAAATAATACTTGATTCCATAAAAATTATCAGCAGTTATAATAGTTCAAGTATTCATCCCATAAGTATTCTTATTGTGTAAAAATACATACCCAGAAATGAATTTGTCACAAGGACAGCCTTTACTGACGCAGAAAAATTAAATGGAAGTGATATTATCATAAAATATCAGCGTCATACTCATCACTCCACAGCCACCAGTGACGTATAGGGAGATTTATATAAGCTATAGCCAAATTTCAAGGTCTTGGAGCAGGAGTGGATTTGATTTTTAGTATCATTTTGATGTTAGACTTCTGTCTACTCTGCCTTAACAGAACAAGCTCAGTTGTGGTATTTAACAGTTCTGTTCCCTAGAAAAAAAATCAGCTTTATGAACACAAGATTCTAAGTCATTAATTATAAAACTAACTGAAGAGCCAATACCATTGGGTTGACGTAATATTATTAGAAAACTCATGAAACCACAGCATAAGCAACAAGAGGACCCAATTATTTAAAACATTGCTCGATGGGATGGTTTATCTGTTCAGACAAAACCACCTGATTTAGAATTGACAATCTGGTTTGAAACCAAGAGAAGCGATGGCTCTGGCTTGGCAGAGCACAGCTCTGACAGTCAGAAGGGCTGGAAGGAGGCAGGGTGAGCTGGGAACCATGTCAGTGAAGCCAGTCCAAAAGGACAGCTCAAGCCCTGACGCTCCAAAGTCAACCCCAGCAACAGCCACAGCTTTCTTTACTGCCACCCCTTTCATGCCATTGCAGCACTTGTGTGGTAATCCAGAACACACTTGGTATGGAAAGGAAAGGTCTTACACCCACCTCCTTACATAATGCCCATTCCTGGAGCTTAATTTGAGCCCTGCCCATGCCCAAGGCAAGACCTGCAGTGTCTGGAGCAGAAAAAAAATAATAAGACAGGTAAAAAAAAAAAAAAAAAAAATCACCTCAGATAGGAGAAATGTCTCAGCTCCCTGGAAGCAGAATTTAAAGACTTCCTTTATCTGGGGGTTTTGTCCCTCACAGAGCCTCTATTTGTTCCTCCTCGATTGTTCTCTAACTTTTTCAATTATCTTGGGGGGCATCAATTTGTTTTCAAAGTCAGGCATTAATTTAAAACAACACTCTTAGCAATCCTACTTGTCTCTTTCTGAAGGTCTTTTTAATGGCATAAGAATCTGCATAGCCCATCAATCTTCCCTCCCTGATATCTTGAGAGCTATCTCTGTCATCACAGAAGGGCTGCTTCAAGAGCATTTATTAATTCAAAAGATTCAGATATCTCATTACACGTTACCTGGAGAGTATCTCACTGGCTGGGGACACATACTTAAACTTTTGCTACAAATGCTTCCAACTTTACTTTTCCTCTCACATAGGTTTCAAAAAAACACACACAACAGGAACCCTCTGATATAATGTAAATAATTGTAAATAATACTGATTAGCAGCAATGTCACTGGGCAAAGCAGCGTGGCTTAGGAGTGAGTACTGTAACGAGGGCTGCTCTTGGGACTCTCTTGTGGATGAGGAAAATAATACCTTTATCTCCATTTGTACCCTGTGAAATATTACACTGCTAAATTCAGATATTAATTGAGAGCATCTGGGCAATTCAATCCCAAGGTACAACTGTTTGTAGCTGGGTTTGGTTACTGCTGGAAGGAGTTGGAATGTAGCTACTCCCCTCTCACTCCCTTTTCTCTACCCAGCAAAGCAGCAGATACCCGAGGATCTGCAGGTCTGTCCTTGTTACCAAAATAATACATAGAAATAATATTTGATGTCATGTGAAATGATAACCAGTAGCTTTAAAAAATTGCTGCAGCCTCCTTCCCAATGAGGACTGATGCTCTCTCTAACCACACTGAGCGACAGTGAACACACCACGAGGATTCCGTGTTTGGCTTGAGCACCACCCGAATGGCCAGGCTATTGTATGCTTCCCTCCAGCAGTTCCCAACACAACCAAAAACTAAAAGCCCAGAAGGGGGGCTTATTTGTTTGTTTTAATTTCTCTTTAAAATCTTTTAAACATTCATGAGCTCATGCAACTCTCTAAGGAAGAACTTTGGTGAAGTCTTGGAATGTTTCTGATCCGCCTTGAATTGCTCCCAGACATCACACAGCACTCCTTAAAATTACTGTGGAGAAACAGCCTCAGAGTTTGCAGAGCCCGCTCCAGCCACACTATTTCCTCAAGTGACAAATTAAACAGCTTGTTACTAATTCAGTAACTAATTACATTATCTTTGTAGGACCTACCAGTTAGAGTACTGAGGAAACTCAAAGAACAGCATGAGAAAGAGGAAAGAAATTTCTACCATCCACTCATTAGAGTTACTACCACAACATGACAGATAGATACTGTTGGTGTAAAAAATTGTTATTAAAATATAATAAAAGTGTAAGAGGCCTTATGAATATTATGTAAATTTGGGCCTTCTTTGTTATAATAAAAGTGATGAAATGCTGTGTTTTCCATGGTAATTATGCAGAGAGAATTATCAATAAGCAGCAAAGCAAAGAGACATTTCCTGGTTGGTTTCCCACATTGGTTAGCCTACAAAGGTCGATAACTGAACTCCAAACAAAAATTACCATCTAACATTTGTTTACAATTGTATTTTAATTAAAGACAGTAGGTTGCAGATGATTAACTATACTCAATCACATTTAGTGATTCCCAGGAAAGCATGGCTCATAAAAAATAAACAAGCTTTGTATTTTTTACAAACAAGGTTCCAGATATTTTTTAAGTTATGTCCAGAGTAAAAGCCCAATTTTGTGACCTTTACTATGAAGGTCTTTACACACCTGAGCAGGGGATCTGTATTGATAACATAACAGATGGGGGATATAAGCACTGGAGCAGGGTCTTTCATACTCTGTTACAAAGGTGGCATTGGATAACCTGCGCTGTAGAAGAATTACAACATTTAAAGATGGCATTTTTACATTAATGCTTGAACCCATGCACATTTTTTTTAAATCAGCACTTCTTCTTCTGCTCCAGCAGTACAACACAGCATCACTTTGAGAATCACTTTACAAGAAGCCCATTAACAAATTCATCATATCACATTCCACAAGTACTGAAAAATGATGCCATCTTACCTTTTCTGTGCCAAGCCAGAAATTGTCATTGGCACTAAGTGACATGAACCCTGCGCTCTTCACATCTCTGCTATTGGTCAACCATAACATACCAACTCACCACTGAAGCACAGATCTCAACATCAGCCCTTCCTGCTCTCACACCAAACCTCTCTTCACTTCAAGGGCTAATTATTAGGCTTCCCTTTAATTTCTGTCTGTATTAAAGAAATTTAATTAGGCCAAAACTGAAAGCAGTTGGAAATGCACAGCCTTTGTTCTCCTCCATTAATCCACATGCTGGCTTGCATTAATGTTAACTGATTACCAATGAGTTGCATTTCATTGTCTGAAGCATCACAGTGAGTTGTAATCAGCAACACTAGTGCAAGATTAATCTGAGATAACTCGGGGCCAAATTCAGCTTCCCCTGAGGTGGTGGTGAACTGAAGTAACACCACAGAGAGCAGCAGAAGCTGCCCTCACTGGCTCTTGGTATAACGGAGATGGGGCTCTTGGTCTTAGTGCTAAAGTGCTGCTGCTTGGGTGCTAGCTCAGCAGCTGGGGAGCACGGAGCAGATTGAAGGCTCTCAGGCCTCCCCGCAGAGGCAATTCTGTCAGAAAATTATCATTTTAGGCTTTTTCCAGAGCAGCATCTTGCAGCAGATGCAGTTTGCTGACAGTCGCTTGATACAATTATATTTGCAGTGGGGATGAGGTTATAGTTTTATTTCATTTTGAAGTTACCTCTATCTTTAAGAAGGAAAAACAAGGAGGCATGCAGATGTTAGTGTTTGCATTATCTGAATGTTTCCAGTCAGCACCACTTAAAGAAGCATTTTTAGCAGAAGCTGGTTTCCTGCCCAGAATATGGTCGTGCAGAAATCATACAAATCATTGTCGAGTGCATGCTTTTGTTCCTGTGAAAGTGCTCGAATTAAACCCATTGCTGAATAATGAGGAACCTGCCTCATCATTTCCTTGCTCTTGTGAAGCTCACTGTCCCTTGTCTTCATATTTCCAGCCTGTTTCCTTCAGGTTTTTTATTTTCTAATCAAATTGCCAGAGGATTGGGCTGCAGAAGGGAAAAGCTCCGAACTGACATAATTATTGTAATGCATTCAGGTACCTAATGAAAACAAATCTATCAGCAGTTCCATTCCCCACTGCTGCCTGGGGGGATTTCTCAGAGCTGGGTGATTTCGTTTTTCCGCTTTGCAAAAATATTAACATTTCTGATCATGAATTTGGACAAAATAATCACCATCTCAGAAAAATCATTAATTAAATATGCAGGGGAAAAAGCGTGATTAGATTAATCAGAGCATTTGTTCTGATAGTTTGGAAATGCTGCTTCTTTGTTTACTTTTTTTGCTGCAATTACTCTTCCAAAGAAAATTATTACTACTTCAAGGAAGTTAAATCTTTCCATTGTGAGCTTGTCAAAACCAGCAACGTGGGTATTCGGACAGCTTCAATTCCATCTTTGCACGGAGTGTTCAGCAGTCCCACTCTTCCCACAAATCCTCCCTGTTTCTCCCTTTCCAAGACATAAAACTTTTCCAAATCTCTTCATTTTCCTGCCTGCAAACAGATGCCTTATTCCTACCCCACTCGTTGATCAGGAGGGTATGACCGTGCTAGCAGAGGGCATCTGCGGGGGTAAAGGCCAAGCCCCAGGCAAGTGGGGCCAACCCTATGAGTTTGGAGTTCCATGCTGAGGAGGACGCAGACCCTCAAAACCCTCCACATGGCTTAAATGTAGAGATATTTGGGGAAGGCATAAGCTCTGCCCTTGTAGACACCCAGATAATAAGCATCTTTATGATTAGATTTATGAGCATACACATGTCTTCAGATGCAAATTACTTCATGGAACAAGGTAAAAGACAAGTTCCTCTGGCATGAGAAAACACTGTCTTGAAGATAAGAAGAGAAAAAGTTGTTTTTTCTTGCTGAAATACAGGTGTAATTTAAGTTTTCTCATAAGCAAAGCCTGAGAATACATTTCCTAAGAATACTTCTTATTCCATTAAAGATATCCATATGCTCATAGCCACTGATGCATGAAAGCAGTGGTTGGGGATGTTATTACATCGCAACAGCTGTCTATTACTTTTCATTAAAAAGGGACAGACAGTGGAAATAACACTTTCAGGGCAAAAAGAATCCAAAATCTGAAGGATATTGTGATAACCACGCTTATTAGGTATTCCGTTTCTAAAAAATATAAGTTTTTTGACAAAGCATCTCACCTGTGGAATCTGAGAAACAGGAATCTTCCCCTTTTCCTAGTTCTTCATCGCCATTGTAGCCATCTGGCACTGGGACTGGGCCCATTGTATTTGAAGAAAGGCATTGTTACTGCAGCTGAAGAGCGATGTTACAAGTCCACTGTCATGGGATGGAGCCATGTATCCTGGGAAACTCGGTCTTTGTCTTTGCAGGTGGGTTGGGAAAAACTGCAACCTCAGGCAGTCCAGTTTTGCAAGATTTTGGGAATTGCCTGACATTAGGCACTGAGAGTTTCACATCTTCCCAGACACATCACGTGCCAGTCCAATGGCCTAAGGAAAGGTTATAGGGAGTAAAAATATACCCAAATCACAGAAAGACCCTAAATGACACCTCTGGAGGAAGAATCCCATCTACAACATGGGCAACAACCTCCGGCTTCAGGTAGCCTCCAGACTTCTTCTGCAGAAGGGTTAATACCGGTTATGGTTGCTAAACCCTCTGACATACAGTAGTAAAAGACCATCACAAGCACAGTCCCCTCTCACTTCTGGGAAGCAGCGCAGCCTGTACAGAGCTGTCAGTAATATTTTCAGTTCTGCTATTGTACTTCAGAGTCTTACAGTAATTTGCATTTTAACCTTTCTTTTATACACTTTTTGTAGGCTCTTCACAGTTGTAGGTGCAGAAGTGAATACTGGAGCCCTCCTTTAGCTCAGGGAGTGAAGAGATGTGCAGAAGCCTGTTGAAGCCCCTGAAAATGCAGCTTTCAGATATATTCTGGTTTTATGCAATCCAGGCTATTTCCAATAGGAACCAGTGAGCACTCCTGAAATATTGACCCTGACAGAAGTGTTGAGGGGAAGGAAGACGTTGATTAAGAGTAGATTAAAATACAATGATTAAGAGGACATCATCTCAGAGTAATTGGAAATTAGAGCTCTATCAGAAGTGAAAGGGCAGCACCAGGGAAAGGAGGGTTACAGCCATGAGGTGCAAGGGCTTCTCTGGCCGCGATGACTCACTCTGGCCCTACAAACCCCTCTACAAAACCAAAAATCGACTTCACGCTACTCCAGAAACTCAGAAGGATTCAGGATTCACCAAGGCAGATCTCCCCAGATGTGATCTTATGTGGAACAAGGGTTTTGTCCTGGTTTGAGGTGGCTTTTTTGTCAGAGTGTGAGGGATAGGACAGGGAGGACATGAGACATCCTCATAGTGACCTGTTACATTTTTTTCCTTTTCTTTTTCTTATTTTTTTTTAAGGAGTGTTTTTATTTCTTTGGGATTCTGCCAGAGTTAACCAACTTATTCTCTCTTTTCCAGCTCACCACCAAAGACATCCAGAAAACCTCCTGGCAGTGCAGCATAGGGGAATCAGAGCTGCCTCTCCACATTCCAGACCAGCAGAAGCCACCAGAGTCTCTACCTTCAGCTTCTGTCTCCATAACGACCTTTTTTTGAAGCTAAGCTTTGCAGTACCTGCCTTAAATTGTTCCGCTCCTTTGCTTTCACAGCAGTTGTCTTTTCAAAGATACTTACGCGACGGTGAACTGGTGTGCGAGATGGCCACTGAACTCCAAAGAGCCCAACTGAATTTGATATTTCTATTGGGTGGTTGCAGCAGCAAGGGCCACTTTGGTCTAATCATTGCATTCTGCAGAGCTTGCAGAGCCCTAGTGCTAACAGAAGTTCTTTTTTTCCCCAGTGCATTGCCCACTTACACACTCTTCCGGCAACACCACACTGGATACCGAATGTCAGGGATTATTCATTTTTTTGGAAAATATTCATAAGCATAAGAAAATAGGAAATCGCTCCTTGATGCTATGGTGAAATAACAAACTAAATCGACAGTCCTCAGGAGCACATTTATTTTTTGCCAAGACTCAAAGGAGCAAATCAAAAAACATGTTAATGTTGCCTGGTCCCCCAACCCCCCCCTCCCCC
>NW_010388246.1:0-11699 GCF_000710305.1 Buceros rhinoceros silvestris | reverse complement strand
AGCAAATCAAAAAACTTTTTAAGTTTCCCTGGCCCCCCACCCCCCCCCTCCCCCACCCCCGCAGTCCTCTAAACCATTGGGAAAGACACTGCCAGCCCCTGCCAAGGAGTGAAAATCGGAAATTTATCACTGCCCTCCAGCAAACCCTCTGTTACAGGAACTACAAATAAACTGGGTAATATTTCCTGAAATTAGGGCACTGAGTCCCACCGGGCAAGTGGCCACAGCAGGCACCAGACATCTAAATACAGCATCAAAACTCAGAGTCAAGCATTGAGACCACTTAGAAAGGTGTATGGGTTAGTATGTGGTCTGGAAATCAGATCCAGATGTTAGATCTCTGGTTTGGGAGGGTTGAACCAAGCATCCCTGCACTTCTCCTGGTCTGATCACACTTAAATATAACACCGATACTCCGACATAAAACCACTCTCCTACTGGGATTCTATATTTATAAGGGATAGTCATGAAGTTCACGCATGTGAAGTTAAGCGTTCTTTGCTATAGGTTGCTGTTACTATGTGCTACTTACCACTCATCCATCAGTCCAGCAGAGGAGGATACTATAGGAAGCACAAGGCTGTAGGAAAGTCCTGCAAAATTTCTCTTTGTGAGAAGGATCAATTTCCCGTACTCCCACACACAAAATGTTTATTACACTGGAAAGCTGACAACAGGTATTTGTTAAGCAGAAAAAGCTCCTGTGCTGGTTTAGCAGGCAGGAGGATGTGAATTCCAAGAAAATATTGCAGATAACCTAGAAATTCAGCAACTGCACATTTCCAAAAGGAGACAAGCTGATATCTGTTAAGACAGTCCCAAAGCTGAACTGTAGAGTCAGGAGCAATTTAAGGAAACACCATATTTTTCCTTAAGCGTGGCCAAAAATGGTAATTAACCATGGCAGTATTACGCATTTTTAGATACTGCCAGTTTTTATGACAGCTATATACTAAAGCTATATGCTTTCACACTTTTAAAATTATTATTACACAGTTTAAATGATGAAAAAAAGGATGAGCCACTTAACGTCCATCAGCTTTTTTCTGTGTCCTGAATAATTTCATGAATAAGGTCTGAGTGTTCAAAAGTTTTTCCTAGCATGACCACACACGTGAAAAAATATATTAGAGTCTCTGTTTCAATATCAGCATTTATTAAAGGGAAGGATTAACAGGAACTAAAGAGAAGAAAAAATCATTACTTATCAACTAAAACTGTCACGTTCACATACTAAAATTGACGTGTTAAATGATTTATAGTCAAAGATGTGTTTGTATTTTAGCATTTTAAAAAAGGAATTAAGTAGCTTGAAATATGAATAATGTTATGGCATGACTTGTCACTCCCTCTGAAGGACTTTACGGCTGGCGAATATCATTTCTTGGCATCGTACATTTATGGCTTTACTCCTTCTGCATATCTAAATACAGACATCTTCCAGACAATCCTTGTGAAAATAAGAAGGTTCCAGTTGGCTCGTGAAAGCATGGGCTCTGCTTTGATCTCTCGTAGGATAAAACATAACTGCAAAGAACATGATTAATCATCATTATGTTTGTTCTCCTTTCAGTAGGCTGGAAGGGGAAATGCCCTTTTGAGACCCAGTTGATTTTGGTTATTATCGTAGCCACTGGAGGCACCTTGCCGTTCTATGGCCTCTCGGTGGTTCCTGTTACAAATGCAGCTCTCCAAGGGCTGTTGGAACCCACCAGCCCTAGCCTGGCTGTTCAGCTAGCTCCAGTCAGCTGCAGCCCTCTTCAGCTGCCTGCCAGAAGAGGGGGAGAGGCTCAGGTTTGCCTTTGGCTGTGGGGCATCCCTTCCATGGGTGCAGTAATGACCACTGTTCAAGAGATGGAATAATTAAAAGCTTAGAGTGTAAGCCTTTTTTTTTTCCTCCTCCTTCTTTCTGCCATGCATAGCAATGGAAAAAGAGATGAGCCAAAGGGAAGTGAGTGTCTCCAAGGACTCCAGCACAAGTTTGCATTTGCCACATAGAAGGGACCTGGGTCTCTCTCCTGCTCATCCACAGGAGTGATGTCTCCTGTTAGGGGCAGAGCTCTGCAGGACCTTGTAAACGGCATCACCAGTTGACTCTATTAATCAGAGAAACAGAAATAAAACTGCGTAGCTGTGGGTGGGTTTGAAATTTAAACCAAGGTACAAGGAAAATATGATGGACATGTTATACTACATTGCTTGGAATCTTATTTTGACTGTATTTTATTGTACTTTATCTCCTGGCTGGGGTTAAACCACAACACACAGAACTATGCTGCTTCCCTTATGCACGTGGATAAACAGGCGAAAGAAAGGAGGAATACACTGTGTGTTCCTCTGAAAGAAAAACAGAGCAACCCTATGAAACTGCTCCTTGCAGAGCTCATGCACAGCAAAAATAGTTTAATCAGCTAATGTCTGCCTTCCCATGGACAGCCATCAGTGCCCTCCCTAAAACAGGCTGCTTCAGCTGAGTTAGCACAGAGTGCTGGTGATTTTCCGTGGGAAGATGTGCATTGCAAACTGATTTGGCATTTGCGCATTCCACATTGTTTCTCAGTCAGAACAATCTGAGCCAGGCTGTTTCATCACCCTTGTGTGTGCAGAGATCCAGGAGCTTCTTGTCAGTGCTTTTTTTTTTATTATTTTTTTCAGGGGCATGTGAATAGCTGAGAAGTATTAAAAAGTGGCATATCTATATCTAGAGGGTATCTCTGTGTCACCCTTGAATATTTAAAACAGGTTTTATTTATTGCTGTTGCTTCTTGACTTTAAACTCTCTGGAGTTACCTTCAATTTTTCATCTTAACTACAAAGTTGAGTAGCTGAGCACGTCTGCACTTCTGCCTGAATTAAAGGGCAGAACACGCTCCTGAGCTGAGCTATCAGAGACCACAAAAAGGAGCTGAGACATCCCCCAATCCCAAGATCATAGACTCTTCAAAGATTCCACAATTCTTCAATGACTACTCGAGAAGCATTTAGAAGAAATGAGGTTCTATGTTCCACCTTGGGAGCAAAAACACACAGGGAGAGACCCTCCAAGGCTGCCCTTCATCTGGTTTGTGGCTCTGTGCAAGAACAGGCTTAACTTCAAAGTAAAGGAGCCTAAAATGTGTCATTTCAGTTGAAAAAAAGGTGATGTATTTTCTGCTGCTGTTAAATGAACTGGAGATGGAAATATGGCCGGTTCCTTACGCACAGCATTATTTGTCTAACGCCACTCACTAGAATAACAGATGAGATGAAGTTTCATCTTCCTATTTCCTACAGGTATAAATTAAATACCCCATTTCTCACGGCCATCGTCAATTTAATATTTATCCCTAAAAATCCTCTAATTGATGCACATCACGTCAATCTGTCTTCACTAGGACTTACTCTACGTGCAATCTTCACTGAAGTTTAGGTTACGTCTGATGCGTAATTAAAGAATCATCATTAGATAAGCAGCAAGCAATTCTACCCACATCGCAGCTGGAAGAACCCAAGTGCCAGAGCTTCCTTCTCTATGGTGGCCCCTGACAGGGTTTATTTACACACAGCTAGCCTTAACAAGTAAATAAAGTTATGAACCAGAGATAATCTTGTTAAATAAAGTGGGCCACAAAAGGTGCAGTGCAAAGTTAGCAGTAACACTGTTTTAATACCGTTTACCATTATCAGAGTCCATTGTGCTGTTGTTCTTCCACTGGTTTCATCAACAAAGAAATATAGCTTTAAGTGACAGCTAAAAGATCTACTGAGAGAGCTGGAAAACCTTCAGCTGCTCAGTCACTGCAATACAAATGTCTGATGTGCAGGCGGCTGGTTACGTTTATAGCCCAGACTATGGAAAGGATCAGACCAACGGTCACAATCTGGCCTTCAAAAACAGCTAAACCTGTGCCTGAGCCCGTATGACCACGGGTGTTCATAGAAACGGTGAGAACTCTTTACACGGTGTCACTGGCCTGTAGGAGGGCTCTCCTAGCATGGGATTCCTGAAGCCACTAACTTCTCATTGTCACCAAAGCCCGGAGGTTTTCAAATACATCAAATACTTTGATTTCGCTTTGGGAGGGAGCCACAGGACCAAGGAAATATGAAACAAAAATTATTGCAGTAAAGTATAATAGTAGTGTCCCAAAAGAGGGGCATTGACCTAGCTGATGAAGTGTAGGATCGAGCAACAAAGGAACCCAGAGAACCTAAAATCACTCCATCTTCTCAAACACTGTAGCTGATTTAAATTAATGTTTGTCTAAAACCTACCAGTAAAGGCAGTTCATCAAAATGCATCAAAAATACAAATTATCTTCCTGGTCATAAACTAACACAAATTCCTGCTCTCATCAGCAGTTGAAGACCAACAGAGCTTTTCTAGAGTTGTTAATATCTTGTCACCAGCCGACCATTGTTCATTAAATATTTATTAGCCATGTAGAAGATTTCAGCAGGGAAGTATTGTGAACATTATGCTCAGCAGACATACTTCAGTGTTGCTGCTTTTCAGAAGTTATTCTGTGATGTTCCTAGGCAAGCAGATTCACTCTGATGAAACACAGCTACTAAGAAATTGGAGAAGTTAGACGGAAGGTAATATCCATATTTTAATCCCTGATCAAACAAGCGGGTTTGGTGTATAGGAATCTGTGCGCATAAATATGCAACTACATTGCTTTGTGTTAACCCAAAACAACAGACTACAGCATCTCATCTCTAGAGATATGAGACACTTGAAGACAGATGGTAACATTGTTCTTAGGTGCTGAGTTTCTGGAAATGGTGCTTGGGACTGTAAAGTCACAGAAACAGATGTGGAAAATTCTTCCTGGAAATTACCTGGGATGTTGCTATTTTTGCTATCCATTACTGTACTGGTATAGAACAAATGCAGCCTCATAGTGCCCAAGCCTGGTCTGCTGGAATCGCTTCTGAGTCTCCCAGACTCATCTCGGCCATCTGACCGTCCTTTTTTCCCAGCACAAAAGGACTGAGCTCGAGAAGCCTCATTTCAGCACTAAAGATAATGGGAAATTTGAACTGGAAAACAAAATTTAAAAATTAGAAGGCAATATAGTGTTTCAACTATATTGTTGAAATCATTCACTATTGTTTCACAATAGTGACTGAATTTTGAGCCAGTTGTAAGGGTACAAAATTATTCAGTTACAAGGGGCACAACCTTGTTCTGCCTGCATCAAAATACAAGCAAGGCTAATGAAAGTTTCTCTTTACCTCAGTCATTGCTTACTAGAAGGTCAGGCTGGCAAGAAAACATAAATGCAGAATTCTCAGAGTTTCAACAGGAAAATCTTAAGTCCATCATAAGCTGGACTAAAGCATGAACTGATGCCTACCTATCGGCTGTGTGAGTCCAGAGGTGTTTTCAAGGAACCAGAGCATAAGTGATTTCAACTACTCATTTCAGTTATAATCTGTGAGTACTAAAGGCGCAAGTTAGGGAATTCGAGCCACCTCTTCCAGTACCTAAAATACTGGTTTTAAACTCTCAGAATAAACTCGAACGGAAACACCCTTCAGGTTTCCACTCTAGAGCATGGTCTAACACTGAATGCTTCAATCTCCAATCAGCACAAAATATTAAACCACTGATATCTCCCATGGCCAGCCAGCTTAACACTAAGCTCTGCCTGCTTAACCCTATGGTTCACGGTGTGCCAGAGCTTCGTTGCTCCCCAGGGGATGGGCTACATGGTTTGGGTACTGCAGTCACAGCTCCGTCACGACCATTCCCCAGACAAAGCCACCCAGCAGAGACAGCGGTAAGCCTGGAGGTGCGGTCCCCAGCCCCTTTGAGCATACCCAGAGAGATATGCTGGTAGAGTGACAGAGACATTCTGATACTGTACTTCAGTCTGCACTTTAATTTCGTCGGAGAAAAATCTGCAGAAAAGTATATTTCATTAAAAATTTATTTTCTGCTGAAAAATCAGCCACCAGCTCCTAAAGACGATTTTCAAAACAATGGCTTATCCAATAAGCCTGGACCATTTTTAAATGTCATACAGGGTGGAATAAACTTAACCCCTGTACATAACGTTGCTCGAGGGCCTGTGCAAAGCTCTAGCCTTCGGTTACAGCAGCGGGACAACAGGCAGCCTTTGCCATACCCTGGAGAGCAAGATGTCAGCGCCCAGAGACTCCCTTCGCACCCCACTCACGAGGCTTCACAGCTGTGTGTACAAACTCTTTATTTACAGGGCACAGCATTTCAAGCGAGTGCTCACTTTGCACAGGCTTCTCCTGAGCTTTGTGGTTTGGTCCCTGTAGGGTTTTCTTCGCTGTCAATTAACACCCTGCATTTTCTGGAAGCTGTTAAACAAAGCCATTTATTTTCTTCCTACCTTGATGGATTTTGTTCAGTAAGCTGCCTTGTCTTGAGTAAAAGCACTGGTGGAGTATCCTGCACTGATTTGACTACACACAATTTACTATTGCCAGGGAGACAGATACACCAGGCTGGTACCTAAATCTTGAGCAACAGCATTAGAAATGGCACAAGCCAGAACGAAAGGTTCATGATGCAAAATATACTGCTCGGTTTTCTGACAAATAGTTCACTTTTGTTGTACATTTTTCTTGCACTTGGCCTTAGACAATTTTTATGCAGAGGAACCACCATGCTTGCTTGGCTGTCCCTACAAACGGGAGGATGTTTTGGCTTTGCATGCAGAACCCTCCTCTTCTCCCTTTTCATCAAAACAATTACAGTAATGTAAAACGTCATGTCAGTAAGAAACGTTTGCTGGTATTCTCCTAATTACACAAAATTGCTTTCTCATCACTCCGTGTACCTCCATTTAAGCTGAGTTTTCAGCTATAATTGTTCCTTTGGGCTACCCAGAGAGGTGGATGCTGTGAAGCTGGCGGCTTACGTCTCCCTCCGTGTCATTCCCACTCCGATCCCGGTGTCTCCAGAGCCCGCAGAGGAAAACCCTGTCCTGCAGGTACAGAAAAGGTGACAGTGAAAAGGAGCTGTAGCCCTTGGTCCCCCCACACCACACACCCCCACAGCCACTCTCATTCGTTTTCCAGGGAAGAACCAGCAGCAGAAAGGAAATTGGAGTTTTGTTTTCTCAGGCAGACTTGGAAGGAGGGATAAACAGTTCCAAATCTGCAGTTGGGGCTTTTTTCAGAGGGAGGAAGGAAAGCCTTTAAAGTTTACCAACAAACGAATTAACAAGAACATCTGATGACAGAGAGTGATGGATAACCTAAACCAATGGTCCACAACACACTTTCCCTCTGTTCTGTGCACACAAACCTCTTTAATATGTGCCGTATGAGAGCAGCATTTTATTAAGAGTGAACAGCTTTGTCCATGTGGTCCTTTAATGAATTTGAAACGTTATCGAGGATACCTCTTGTACATGACAAATGGAGAAAGCTGGCTGGCTGAGGGCTCTGCATTGATATAAATGTATTTTTACACTGTTGTTGGCTCAGTCTCAGGCTTTGCCATCTGTAGCAGAAAATATTTCATGTGAAGTAGGCTCTTGACTGTGGTTAGATAATAAAGGATTATATTGAAAAGGTTTGTCAGCAAATATCTGCAAGGCTGCTCCAACCAGCCTGTGTGGCAGTGACTTCAGCAGACCCGGGGAGAGGTGATGGGACTGCAAGCACCCCTGTTGCACACAGTATGCCATAGCTACCTATGGCAAGAGGTACATAAATCCTAACATTTAAACTAGACTTATTTTTGTAACTCAAGCATGTAATTGAAAGAACAGTCCTTTATGCTCCTGATAATATCGGTTGCATCCAGCTATGTATTGGAATAAAAAGATAGCGGCAGTTTACTCAGTGAGGGCCCTATTTAGCATTCCCCACTGCCATAAAAGTCCTATTGTCTCCAGCAGGAGCTTTGCCTGATGAAAACAAAAGAAATTCTGAACAGGGACAGAAATAACCCAGCACAATAACCAAGCCTTCTATCACACCCGCCTTGCCCAGAGCCCCACGGGGCCACCACTGGGCACACGCTGCCCTGTGCCACGGGGACTCCTGCAGACACCCAGCCCGTGCCTGGAGCATCCCAGCTGGCATCACCTGGGGCTCCCCGGGGACATCCGTGAGAGCTGAGCCAGGGCCTCGGTTTTGGCAATACCAGTTCAGCCCTCTGCCTGGTAACCACTGCTCTTTGGTGGAAAGAACTCATACCTATGAGCCTAGGGTTGGTGAGGAGGAGAGGATAAAAAGGTAGAGAGGGAAATGGTTATGGTTCCTGGGTTTGACTTTGTCAGCTGCTGCAGTATGTACAAATCCCAAGAACAAGAAAAAAAAGAAAATCGATTGAAATAAGATCATAATCTGAAAACACCTCATGGCTGAGAATAATCTATACAAATGCTGCATTTAATCAAGCAGACAGAGTTCCCCGTCTTTATGGTAATCATGTCCAAAAGGAGGGATGTCGTCATCTCTGCTATTTCAATTCTCCTAAGTAAAAACAAAGTAGTGATTTATCATCCTTATCCAGGTGTCACGTAAACAGAGGTGCTTGCTTATTGTTTACTCCCGCTTTCCGAACAGTGATGGGATTTCCTTCCAAAGGCACGGAAGAGAACATGATTCAATTACCCTCCCTGCGAATTCAAAGCAGCAGTACTCCCAGGGTAATTTTAGCGCCTAGTTTTGGTGACTGGGGCGGATGCTCTTTCAACAGGAGTCGCAGCAAACATGATGAATGTGTCAAGGTCCCCCATCCTGATCTGTCACACAGGGGCGCAGCGGGCTGGTGATGGAAGTGGCCTGTCAGGGAGAGATGGATGGGAGCGCCTCACACTCCAAGCCCTGCCCCTGCAGAAAACAGGGAATCATAAAAAAACCAACTTACCGATTTGCCCAGGATTTCGGTTTTCTTGTTTTTAAGTCACTCTATTTCAAGTAATACCGTTTTCATTAAACCCAAACATTCAGGTTTCAGTTCAAAGTCCCAGAAAAGACTGTAACTTTAAAGAAGAAGGAAGAAAAAAAAATCGCAAGGATTGCTGGAGAGTCAGCAGCAACTCAGGCTGTTTTGGATCTATTTTTAATGCAAAATACTTGAACTAGGGATGAGATTCTGTCATACACTACCTATTAAATTCAATGGAAATAGTATTCTTTCAATTTAAAGTGGAGATTGAGCATGGTAAAAAATTAGTCTCTTGCTGTTCCTTCTTGACCTCAAGCTTTCGGTAAAAAATTTGGAGCTGAGCAATTTGTCTCGATCCCAGGGAAATGATGCAGGAAGCAGATGCCTCCTTGCTGCAAGCCTGTGTGAACACCCCAGCAGAAACCACAGCCATCCCCATCCTCCTGGATGCCCACCATGAGCCTCACGCTCCAGGGAGCCCCCGCACATGCTCGCCCCAGCTCCCAGACCCCTCCTTTGAGGGCAGCCAGAATCTCCCAGCAAAGAAAATGCAGAAAACCTCCCCCAAGGCTGGTGCCTCTCATACATTACTTTACACTGCGACACATGCCAGAGTTTTTGGATGGGAGCTCCTCTTTCATCCATCTGGCTCCATAGAAAAGCTTAATTGCACCGTGTGGTTCTGGGTACTGAAAGGCAGTTGGAGCATCCACCAGCCTCACTGGTGCCTATGCCAGGAAATTATTGCCAGTATCGAAACATTCAGAGCAATAAGGATCGTTCCCCTTCACCAAAAACTGGCAGATGCTTGGCAATCACCTCCTGATGGGAAAGCGGAGGGGCAGGGATACCCCACCTACCTGATAGGGCTCAGCTGATGTTCAGTCCCTAAAGACGTAATGGTACAAGTCCTTCGGCTTTCGGATGAAAATATTGGCAGTTTCCCCTCCAGAGCCCAGTTCACCCATTCGGAAGCTGGGTTTTTCCTCGGAGTTACTAGAAAAACTCTGCATGTGTTTTTCAAGGTGATTTTCACTGTTTCATCTATAAATTTAACAAATTCAGGCTGTTAGGAACAGTCCTATTTTACTTATATATATCGTGCAGTGAGGTCTTGTCTCCTTCCTCTGTACATACATCTCAATTAACAGAAACGATGCATAAAATGATCCTGTGATTGTGATTGCCAGGCAGGAAAAAAATTAACTTTTTTTTCCATTTCCTTTGTTTTGGTAGTAAATAACACAACGTCAAGCTTCTCATCTAGAGAGCTTGAGCTTTTGTTGCACCAAGACCTCCCCCACTGCTCTGACCACAAAAACCTCAGCCAATCAAAGGGGCAAAGCTTGGGACAAATGAGAGCTTCAGCCAGAATGTTCTTTAACGATAACTCCTAATGCAACAACGTACAGCAGCACATTTGGTAGATTTAAGATGCTGTTTGTAAGCCTGTAAAACACCCTCATATAGAGCATATTCTTTAACGGAGAAAGCTACTTCCTGACAAATCTGCGAAGCCGTATCATTTATTCCAATTCCCTGATTCCACCTCAGATTAAAAGCAGCAGCACACACTAAATTTTAGTTGTGGTAATTACAGTAATACCAGGGAGTTTTGTCCCCCCACACAAGAAACGCTGTTCTGGCACATAACTGCATCCATGAGGCTGCATCCCTACATTCCATCCCTCCTGCTGCTGTAAAAGCTAATGTGGGTCACAGGGTGTTTCACAGGCATTAGAAGAGCAGGTTTAATAACATTTTTAATTTTCCCCACAGCCTTCATGATTGTGGATGAATGTTAAAGTCTCACAAGGAACGTCAAGGTAGGGTATTAAGTAGAACTAACGAAATTCACGGTCAGCTTTCTGCCTTAAGAAAAAAAATAAATCCCAATCCTTTGCCTATTTTACTTTCTCACTCATTTTTTTATTTTGTCTTCCTAGAATTATAAAACTGGCTACCAGGAGATTTGTTGACAATTTCAGAAATGAATTATGGGACTGGGATTGGAGTTTTTGTGGGTGTTCTGGTGATTTAACTATGTTTCCTATATCTATAATAGCTATTACATAATTATATTATGTAATCATAATTTTGTGTGGTTTTTTTCCAGATGAGGAGAGCTTTTGTTGCCCATAGTATTCTGGTTTTTTTTTTTTTCTTTTTAAGACCATGGCAGTCAGCTATTAAAACAGATGCTTCAAACACTGTGCTGGGCTGGCTGCCAGCTGCTTTTCCATGATTCTACTGCCTTCTGTAGGGCTACACCAATACACACCAACATTTCAAGAAAAGAGCAGTGGCTGCACCTGACCAAGCCTCGCTCATGTGGTTTTATGTAATTACAGGGTATTTTGAGTAGGAAACTGAAGGTTCAGGAAAGGCTATTTCTGCCTTTTTCCGTTGCGCACCTTTACTGCTGCGTTACGCAGATGACAGAAATATTGTCATAAATACAACTCTGTGCCTCAGAATAACTCCAGGAGCATCTACCTGGCATACACATAACTGTATTAAAACGTCCAGGGTAATTCTAATAGGGATAAAATCCTCTGGAGTTCAGGAAGTCAGGATTAGGCACAGGCACAAGCTCTGCCACCTTAAACACCACTTTGAGTTTCAAAAGACCTTCAGCAAACTGCAAGAAGTTTTTCAGTGATCTTCAGACAAAAACTACTCCAGGTTGACTTTTGGTTATTTCTTGAGGGGTGTTTGTCAAGAAAATACAGGTTGAACGCTACTGTTAATCACCTCCTCTCTCTTTGAGCTGCCAGACCTCCAAGAATAGAAAGCCAGCAGCTAGTTGTTCCAGGCTGGAGGTTATTGGGGG
>NW_010388245.1:25544-26449 GCF_000710305.1 Buceros rhinoceros silvestris | reverse complement strand
GCTCCCTCGAGGATGGCAGTGGATCAGCTGCTGGTGTGGGGGTCGCTAAGAGAGACCATGGAGCTCCACGTCTCCTCGGCGAGGATGAGCGCGGTATCCTCCGTCCCCAGGCAGTCCCTCCATACGAGCTGTCCCTTTTGTCCCCAGAAGAAGATGATGGGGTGCTGGAAGGACTCGATGAGTTTTTCGCAGAAGAGCAAGTCCCTGTGCAGAAAAAAAAGAAACCCAAGAAGCTGAAAGATGGCAAAGCTGCCAAAATCAAGAGGAGGAAGAAGGAGGTAACGCTGCGTGCTCTCATGCCGGGCTGGGGGCTCCTCTCTGCTGTGGCACAGAGCCAGGCTCTCAGGGTGCTGGTGACGGGCACCTCTCAGGTGTCTGTGGGTGACAGGGGTTATACTGGGGGGTTCCCTCACCCAGCAGCTGCTCTCCTGGCCCTGGGAGGTGACCCAGAGCCAGGGCAAGACAGTTCTTGTCCAGCTCGGAGGCTCTGGGCTGGGAATCTGCTCTACAAGTGATCTCTAGAGAGTGGCTGCGGGGTGATGTGGCTCCCAGCCCCTCAGGGGGCTCGGCTGTGCTGCACAGGGTGGGGGTGTGATGGGTCCTGCCCTCCCTGGTGGTTGAAGGGCTTGGCAGTTTCTGTGGACGTTGGCGTCAGCCACACTCATCCAGAATGTGTTGCAAGCAAAACCACGTCGGGGCTTTGAGGATGTGGCACGTGGAAGGGCCGTTGGGTCTTCCGTGAGAAAACGGAGATGAGACACCGCGTCCTCGAGGGTCAGGCGCTGGGTCCGCTGTCTGCTTGGGAAGGCTGACCAGCGTGGCGTGTGCTCACACCAAGACCTGTCCCCAGCCCTTGCCTTGCCAAACTGGGGCTGAACAATGCTGACCTGCTCCCACTATTCCTG
>NW_010388245.1:23923-25370 GCF_000710305.1 Buceros rhinoceros silvestris | reverse complement strand
GGAGGCAGCGCAGTAAAGTGCTTCTGGCACTGGTGGGAACGTGATGAGCCGCTGGTTCCCTCCCGTGCTGTGTGGCTGCCAGCCTTTGGCAGAAGTCACTGCTCTGAGGAAGCTGTTCTCCCTCCTCTGTGGCCATGGTGCTGCTCCTCTCTTCCTGCAGATTCCACACAAAGCTGGCTCAGACCCTCTGCCTCTCTCATCAGTGGGCACATTATTTTCCTGTGCTGCTTTTTTGGGGGCAGGGAGGGAAATAAAACAACCCCCCAAGGTATTTCCACCTCTGTTTGTTCTCCGTCAACGCTGCCCTGTTCAAGCCCGGCTGCTGCCATGCTGGGCGGGAGGAGAAAATACCGGGCTGAGCACAGAGTGCGCTGGGTTGGGTAATTCGTGCTCTCCGTGGGCAGTGCTGACCAGCTGCAGTTCTGCCTGCGGGACACTGTTCCCGCATCCCTGGAAGCCAGTGAGAAGCTGGTGCTGTAGTTGTCAGTGGAATGAGGAGAAAAGAGACAAGAGGGGCCTTGAACGGGGCTTCCTGTTCCCAGACTCCTACTCCAGAGTTGCTTTCTCTCTGCCATGGAAAGGTGCAAGCCCGCACCATGGGGCCAGTCCCTACGTGGTGACTGGTGCCTGGTGTGGAGCAGAGCTGCTGCCGCGCTCGCTGGGGCGGGAATTTGCCTGCACCAGCCGTAGCAGAGCTCTTTTGGTTTGGGGTGACGCCGACAGATGCCGTGGTGCAGGAACTGGGGCGGCAAACGCTTGGAAAAAACTGCACAAACCAGGCTGTGGTATAAACCAGCGTGCGGAGATGAAGATCCTGGTCGGGGAAGGGAGTGGGAGGGGGATTCAGCCAGTGCTGCAGCAGTTCCCATGGCAACCAATTACTCCGAGCCAAATTACCACTGTTTATAACCAGCTGAAGGAGAGCTGGGTTCGCTCTGAACTGGGAAGGGCCGGCGCTCCGGAATGGCTGCCCAGCAAAGCTTTGGCCATTAGAGCAGCTCCCGACAGTGGGGCAGCAGGGCCGTGGTGCTGAGCCCTGCTGGTCGGCTCGCGAGGGCTGTGTCATCCCGGTGCTCTGGTGGGGTGATGGGCTGCCCCATGCTCGCAGGGTCTCTTGGGACCCCGGTGCTCCCTCGTGTTCCTCAGGGTGGTGATGGGTCACTCACTGCTGGAGCTGTGCAGCAGGTCATGGTCTCTGCTGCACCTGAGGAACTGCCCAGGGCAGCGGTGGAGTCCCCATCCCTGGAGGGGTTTCCCAGCCACGTGGAGGTGCTGCTGAGGGACAGGGGTCGGTGGGGACCTGGCAGTGCTGGGGGAACAGTGGGACTCCATGGCTTAAAGGTCTTTCCAGCCTAAGTGATTCCATGATTCTCTCCCAGAAGGAAACCTGAATCCCACCCAGCCCACCTGCGCTCTGGCTCTCCCCAGCTTGGTGTGGCTGGGGCTG
>NW_010388245.1:22098-23787 GCF_000710305.1 Buceros rhinoceros silvestris | reverse complement strand
ACCGAGAGCCCCCCCTCCCCCCCCCAGCCGCTGGCCACCGCGCTGCTGGGGCTGTGTGTGAGGGGGTCCCCCCTGCAGATGGGGGGTTTTGGGGCAGCAGGTTGGTTGGGGGTCACGGAGCTGCCTCGAAGAAACTCTGCCAGATAAACCACAGATTTCTGTCTGTCTGCGTCTCCTGTGGCTCCCAAACCCGATGTTCCTGGGTGTTTTCCCCCAGCCCCGCAGCGTGACGCAGGGTTGTTCCAGGGAGTTTGGCTTTGGCTGGTGGCAGCAGTTGCTTGGTGCTGGCTGGGAGGGTTCCCTGGCGGAGAGCGGAGGGTTCAGGCCCTGCTTTGTCTCCACTGTCACTTCCCGTTTCAGGGGAGCAATGATGAAATGTCGGACAACGATGAGGAGATGGAGGAGAAGTCTGAGAGTGAAGGGAGCGACTATTCTCCCAACAAAAAGAAGAAGAAAAAACTGAAGGAGAAGAAGGAGAAAAAGCCAAAGCGGAAGAAGAAGGATGAAGAGGAGGATGACAACGAGGATGGGGCTCTAAAGGTACCAAAGGTTCCTTCACCCCAAGCTGGTGCTAGAGTGTGAGACCTCAGGATGTGGCCTCTCTGCAAGGTGCCTTGTTCAAAGCTGATCCACGTTTTTGTGGCCAGTCACCTTGTGCCAGGTTCCCTTTGTGTAGAGCAGGGCGGTGGGATCCCAGCGGTCCCCAGCGTGGGGGGATTTGGCCACGTGGTAAAGTGCACTCACAAGCCCTCGTGGTGCCGTTCGGGGTGAAGCCAGAGTGGTCGGAGTCCTGCTCGGGTAGCTTGGACCTTCCGAGAGACGGCAGCTTCTCTGTAAATCACAGAAGCAAAGCCCCGCGTCCTGCTGCCTGGGAGAGCGTTTGATAAGGAGCATGCGTGGACCCAGCCTCGCGCTGCCGGTCTGCAGAGCCGCCGTCGCTCTCATTAACGATGTCTCTGCATCTCCAGGAGCCCAAGAGCTCAGCCCAGCTGATGGAGGAGTGGGGCCTCGACGACGTCGATTACGTTTTCTCCGAAGAAGACTACCACACTCTGACTAATTACAAAGCGTTCAGTCAGTTCCTCAGGTAGGAGACCGTCGGTCTGGACGGGGCCTTGTGTGGTGGTTTGGATTTGGCTGTTGCTTGGTCACGCGGGTGAAGCTGTGAAGTAAATTCTGCCTCGCGAGCTCCTGTGGCTTCTCCTGCCTGACCCGGTCCTCAGGACGCCGGTTGACTGAATGTTTGTCTCTCCCTCTCTGCAAAACCCTGGGTTTGCTGTGTGCTTGTTTGAAAAGTCTTGTGTGAGAAGTGGAGTAAAAATAATCAATTTTTGCTTGTCCTTTGAGCCACTCGAGACGCAGCGGGTGTTTCAGGGAAAGGCGCGCTCCGAGGAGGTTTAGGTGTGCTGCTTTCTCTGTAGGTGCTGGTTTACGAGGGCTCTGGTTTCCGTTGCCTTTCGAGAGGAGCTGCTGCCCGTGGCCGTCTGGTGGTTGGAAGGTGCCCCCGCCGCCGGTGCCTTTCCCGGGCCGACGCGCCAGCACGTGACGAGCAGCGAAGCGTTTCTGCTAACGCGTGGCTCTCCCTCTCCCCCACCCCGCAGGCCTCTGATCGCCAAGAAGAACCCCAAGATCCCCATGTCCAAGATGATGACGGTGCTCGGCGCCAAGTGGCGGGAGTTCAGTGCCAAC
>NW_010388245.1:16714-21760 GCF_000710305.1 Buceros rhinoceros silvestris | reverse complement strand
GGGCTCCAGCCTGGAGACGTGCTTCAGCAAACTGAGGAGGTGAAGGCAGTGCCGGAGGCGGGTCTGCAGCTCCTGTCTCCCTTAGAAGAGGCTGTGAACCAAGGCAGGTCACCCTGGCAGCCTCCAGATTGTCTGGACTTCTGGCAGTTTGTAGCAGTTAACACCCAACTTCCTTATTCCATATGAAATAAGTGACTGGGCCGTGTATTTCTGTGGCATCTTCTCTCCTGGGGGATTCCGTGGGGTGGTGAAGCCCTCCAGACACCGGCAATATCCAAGCCGAAGAGGGTGGGTAGTTAGCAAGGCTGGGGCAGAGGTGCCTTGGTAGAGCAGGGGTGGTCTGGCTGGGTGAGCATGCGCTGTCTGGCAGTGGAGCCGGGGGTTTTCCCTCTGAGGCTGCAGGGAGCTCAGCGGTGGAAGGGCACTGGCAGTAAGGCGCAGCTCTTCTCGGAATAAAGGATTTATTCTTCTGGCAGTTAGGCGGAAGGTGACTGTCTTCAAAGCCCACTTGCAAGGAGCCTCTGCAGTAGCTCCTCTGGAAATACTCTTGATTTGTGTTGAAAGGGGTTTTCTGCTGCCAACAGGTCCCTGTTGTGACAGCAGCTCGGTGCTGCTGTCCCCACGCGTGGCAGGGCCCATGCGAGTCGCTGCAGGGGCTGGGCAGTGTGGGAAGGGAGGGCTCTCCTTTGGTAGCGTTGTGTTCCTCCTTGGGAAGGCTGCTGTTCCGCTTGTGCAGTCATCAGCTCCTGATGCCCTGAGAGGTGTTGAACAAGCGGCTCCGGCCTGGCAGCTGACCCGGAGCGCAGCTCACAGCACCCTTCCCACACGGGGGGCTCAGCATCACACTCCTGCCTCCTGGGGCCGCCTCTTTTCTGCCTGCTCGGCAGCCCCCAAGTCCCCATTTGGCATTCATAGCCCTGTGCTCCATGGGCTGCAGACCCTCTCCTGGATCCCAGGGCAGATGCTTTCCTGTCCTGACTCTTCGCTTGCAGCTTCTTGCCCCAAAGGACGTGCTGTGTGGACAGTGCTGGCCACCAACCTGCTCCCTGGGGTCCCCACTTCTCTCCCATCTTTCCTGTAAAGCCCGAGGCTGGGTTGGGGGTGATTTGGGGGATGGCTGTTTGTACGGTATCAAACGAGTCTTCTGTTTCTCCAGGTCCAGGTGTGCGGAAGAAGATCAAGGGCTCCAAAGATGGGAAGAAAAAGGGGAAGGGGAAGAAGATGGCAGGCTTGAAATTCCGGTTTGGAGGAATCCCCAGCAAAAGGAAAAAGGGCTCCTCTGTAAGTGTGCGGGCCTTGGGTGGGGGCAGCAGGGAAATGCCGGGGCCAGCCCTTCCTTGGCAGCCTCCCTCGTGCGGGGGATGTCACAGCCTTGTTTGTGCCCCTTGGTGAGGCGCTGGTCCCCGGTCAGTGTGGTCATTCATCCCTTCGATAGGGAGCTGTGTCCAGGCGGGGCTCTGTAAAGACATCGGGTCGGCACAATTTCTGCCGAAATCCTGTAACGGCGTTTTCTTTCAGCAACAAGGTTGGCAGCACCATCATTTCAGATCTCATAAGCAAAGGCATTCTTCAGGGCTTGCACTCCAGCTGAACCAAACCTCAGAGAGGATTAGCGAAGGCTTTAACTGCGTTAGCATAGCCTGCTGCTGGGCATCTGTGCTCCCGCAGCAGCGCCTGGGGGTCCCCAGCGAGGCTCCGCGGCAGCCTGTGGGCTCTGCTCCTCTCAGCACATGAGTATCAGGCGCCTTTTAAAGATGAGAGGGTTTTAAAGAATGAATCTCTTAAATAACTTTTGAATAGGGATGGAACTCTTATAGATCTTGATAATGTTAGTGATCAGAATCCCATTTGTTCACCCTTGCAGCTCAGTGATGCTGCAGTTCAGGTAGCGCGACCTGCCTGTAAAAACCTCTGTGTGTCAGTGGCTGAAGCGAGAGGAGCAGTGCCAGGCGGCCCCTCGCTGCTGCCTCTCCTCAATGCACATCACGAAAAATTCACCCCCTCTCCGGGCGCGCACTGGGTCTGTGCGTTCGCCTTTCTGAGAGTGACAGGCTGCTGCAGCGCTAAGCGCCCAGTTAATATGCTGCGAGTCGGGGATTTGCGTGTGTAATTCTGCAGGAGGACTCAGCGGTGGTGGTTGACAACGCTGAGTGCTGGGCCTGTTTAACTCCTCTCCTGTTACAAGAAAGGTCAAGCATGGGTGCCTGTATGTGCACACACAAACAGGCTGACATGAGCGTCGAGGGAGAGGGAGCAAAGTTCTGCCGGGCAGCGGAACAGGGCCCTGACCATGCAGGCATGGGAGCAGGGCTCATCCCACCACGTGGCTCTGGTTCAGGTGTCCACACCCAGATGACAGGGTCACAGCATGGCTCCTGGGCTGGTGCCTGCGAGGGGCTGAGCCTCCCCCACGTGCCCGGCTGGGGACACCATGCAGTACCGCCATGCTCGGTGCCAGCTGCAGGGAAACCCAGAGCTCCCTCTTGTCAGGGAGACCGAGCAGAGGCTTTTCAGGCTGATTTATGTATTTGAAGAGTGCTCTGAGATTCAGACAATGCTGTGAACAGGACAGGCTGTCCCTGTGTGGAGCAGTGCCAGGTAATGGCCTTCAGGCTCCTTGAAGTCCAGATCTACACTTATTGTCCAGCTGGGATGTCGATCTGATCAAGGAGGTTTCATGCTTCCTCACACCTTGTGACCCTCCTGTGAACCCTGTTCTCGGGTGCTGGGAGTGCGCTGGCCCTGCCACCGTCCCTTCTGCTCTGGCCAGTCTGTTCCTGGGGAAAGGAGGGTGTCCAAGCAGCTTGGCCGTGGTCCCACACGGGTTTATGGGGGCCTTTGGGCATTTGTTCCGCTGCCCGGTGGCGTTCTGTAGGAGTGAGCATTTGGACTGTGTGTGCATTGCTTTTCCCCTCTGCAGAGCGAAGAGGAGGAACGGGAGGAATCCGACTTCGACAGCGCCAGCATCAACAGCTCCTCGGTGCGCTCTGAGTGCTCGGCCGGCCCAGGGAAGAGAGGGAAGAGGAGGAGAAAGAAAAAGAGGAGTAGGCCATCCTTTGTACTCTGTTTCTGTTCTGCCTGGATTTCCCTCTTCAGCCAGTGCTTCCTCGGCTGTGGCAGCTCCAGGCTGGGTCTGGCACTGGCCCGGTGGGAGCGGGCGTGCCTGTGCTTGGCTGTGTGTGTGGTGTGCGAGGTCCCTTCCTCTGTCCAGGCTGCAGGAAGGCAGCGAGTGGATCCCTCTGTAGGGCACTGGCTCACCCCCACCGTGATGGTGCCAGCAGAGCAACCTGGCTTTTCTGCTCTGCCCTGCTGTGGTGCCACGGCCCCGTCTCGCTGCCAGCTCACAGCCCCAGCTAACCCAGGTGACCAAGCCCCCTGCCCACGCTCTGAGCACCGGGGTGTGTCACAGGCAGCGTGGGCAGCTGGCACCCTGCCCGCATGTGTGATCCTGCCAGGGTTTGTCCTCTAGCAGAGAAGTTATGGAATTTGTAGAGTTTCCAGGGAAGCGTTTTTCTGAGGAGCAGCCCCTGGAGAGAGGCGGTGTCTTGCGGGTGAGAGCATGTGAGGACGAGGGGCGTTGTGTCTGTGTGAGGCGTGCAGCCAGGCAGTGGGCAGATGGTAGGTGTGTGGTAGCAATGTAGGAAGAGGGAAGCACGTGGACAGTGGTGGAAAGCATCTGTCAGTGTCTGCCGGCAGCTGTGTGGATGTGGTTGTGTGTGTTTTCCTTCATCCCTTCCCTCGTGGAGGGCTGCGGGTGGATTTTGCACCGTGGCAGTAGGTACTGCTGGGGACTGATGCCAGCCCACTCGGCTTCCTGTGGCACCTCTGCGTGCTGCCTCGTTCAGGATGGGCTACTTCAGAGCCAGGCGCATCCTTTGGCTTCTTAGCTTTGCTGACAGGTTTTTGCTTCCAAGAAATGAAAGGGCGGTTTCTGGGCTGGGGGACGGTTGGGGCGTGAGGCTGGGCAGCCTCTGCTTCAGGCTGCCTGGCTGGCTCCACCTCTTGCCTGTGAAGGGCATCGCTTCTCCTCCCGGCTTGCTGCCGGATGAGGGCCCTCACGCTGGAGCAAGGCAGCTCCCGCTGCGTGCCGGAGGAGTGGAAGGTTGGAGATCTGTACTGGGAGTTTGTGGGAGAGCTGGGAGGTGAGACAAGCTGTTCTGGCCTTTGGAAGGCTTTGTCCCTCCCTTCCTCTTCCCGTCTGCACCGAGTTGAGAGAGCTCCTGCCTTCACGCCAGTGAGCACCCAGGAAGAGCAGAGTAGTCCCAGGAGAGGGGTCCTCCTCCTCGGCCGTGTCACCCTTGCATGGTGCGTTTGCAGCTGGTGGTGCTGGTCCCTGGGGAGGTTTCTCTGACTGGCCTCCCTTGCAACCTCTCCAGGTTCTGGCATTCTCCATTGAGAGCCTGAAGGAACCAAAGGATGATACAGTGTGGAGAGAGAAAGAGAGACAGAGGTGAGATGATGCTGTGTGCAAAGGTGAACGGTGGTGCTGAGGGACAGAGAGGTAGGGGGACGTAACAGGAGGGGTCCGAGGCAAAACGCTTTCCTTCATTCCTTAACTGTACGGTAGAGGAGCAAGTGTCCTGTTGCCCATCGGGAGAGCAGGTGGCTCTGCCGTCCCGCTGACCATGTGCCTGTCCCTTGCTTGCAGTTGAAGAAGGAGATGGCTATGAGACGGATCACCAGGACTACTGCGAGGTGTGCCAGCAGGGAGGGGAGATCATCCTGTGTGACACTTGTCCTCGTGCCTACCACCTCGTCTGCCTCGACCCTGAGCTGGAGAAGGCCCCCGAGGGCAGGTGGAGCTGCCCCCATTGTGTGAGTGAGGTCGGGGCCGGGTGGGTGCAGGTTGGTGGGTGGTGGAAACCCTTGGCGTTACGCTGGCTGCGCTTCCCCAGGAGAAGGAGGGCATCCAGTGGGAGCCGAAAGATGAGGAGGAGGAGGAAGAGGAAGGCGGTGAGGAGGAGGAGGACGACCACATGGAGTTCTGCCGGGTCTGTAAGGATGGAGGGGAGCTGCTCTGCTGTGACACGTGTCCATCCTCCTACC
>NW_010388245.1:15567-16603 GCF_000710305.1 Buceros rhinoceros silvestris | reverse complement strand
CGGCCTGACCCCGCCGCTGCCAGAGATCCCAAACGGTGAATGGCTCTGCCCACGCTGTACAGTGAGTGTTACCAGTGTTCCTCACCCCATCCCTGCTCCCACACCCTCCCCGGGTCTCCTGGCCACCGCTGCCCCTCGCACCTCCTCTCCATGCCCCTTCATAGGGCCGGTGTCCTGCCCTCTGCCACAAACTCCCTTCCTGGAGGAGTGTGTACCCAAGGGCTGCGAGGGCTCTGGACTCCCCGTGGGGGTTGCTGGCTGGTGGCTTCCCTGCCACTTCTCAGATGGGATGTCAAGCTCTCTTTGATGCTCTTGCTTGTTTGCTTTTTTCTCCCCAGTGTACCCAAGGGCTGCGAGGGCTCTGGACTCCCCGTGGGGGTTGCTGGCTGGTGGCTTCCCTGCCACTTCTCAGATGGGATGTCAAGCTCTCTTTGATGCTCTTGCTTGTTTGCTTTTTGCTCCCCAGTGCCCTCCCCTGAAGGGCAGAGTCCAGCGCATCCTGCACTGGGCCTGGAAGGAGCCGCCGGCCACCCCCCTCCCGCCTGTGCTGCCTGCCCCGGCTGCGGAGCTGGCGCTACCCCCGCCAAAGGTGCTGGAGGGGATCCCGGAGCGCGAGTTCTTCGTGAAGTGGGCAGGGCTCTCCTACTGGCACTGCTCCTGGGTCAAGGAGCTGCAGGTGAGACATTCTCATTGTGGTTCTGATGCCCATGCCTGGCCCACTGCCCCGCTACCGCCCATGGGCTGAGTGTGCTCCCTCCCTCCTGCTGCAGCTGGAGCTCTACCACACTGTGATGTACCGCAACTACCAACGGAAGAACGACATGGACGAGCCGCCAGCCTTCGACTACGGCTCTGGGGACGAGGACGGCCAGAGGGATAAGCGGAAGAACAAAGACCCGCAGTATGCCAAGATGGAGGAGCGGTTCTACCGCTACGGCATCAAGCCCGAGTGGATGATGATCCACCGCATCCTGAACCACAGGTGAGGAGCCACCTGGGCGGGCCGTGGACAGGCGCGTGCCCCCCCCCAGAACTG
>NW_010388245.1:15056-15470 GCF_000710305.1 Buceros rhinoceros silvestris | reverse complement strand
GCGTGCCCCCCCACAGCACTGGCGCTGAGTGATGCCATTGCAAGCCAGGGAGGGGATTGGCAAGGGGTGAGTCCCCAAGAGTTCTGCGGGCGGAGTGTGGAGCAGCGGGTCTGTGCTCTCAGCGGGTTTTCCCGTCGTGCGTAGCTCTCGCATGGATGGTTTATGCCGTCAGCGGAGCCTCCGGCACTGCCTGCTGCGGAATTTCTGTGCTCGACCGAGTTCTCCTCACTGGGGCCAGGAGGTTCTTGCCGTCCTTCTGCAAAGCCAAACCTCGGCTAGTGGAATTTCAGCTGCTGGCTTGTTTCGAGGTCTCTGCTGCCTTGGAAGTTTGCTCTGAGGGTGAAGCTGAGGCCGGGAGTGAATCGATGCCTGCCTTGTTCTCATTTCTGCTACACTGCACGTTAAAAATGGAGA
>NW_010388245.1:14634-14862 GCF_000710305.1 Buceros rhinoceros silvestris | reverse complement strand
CTTCCCAGCCAGGTTGTTTGGGTCCCTGTTACTGCCTAATCATTCCATAAATTTCTGCTACAACCTGGCGCTGGGTCTTGCTGCTCTTGGTTGTGCCCCGTGGCTGCCGCTGCTCACCTGAGCTGTGTGGGGACAGCAGCCTGTTTCCGTGCAGGTCTCTTGTTCCTCTCAGAAACGCTCGTCAGGGTGAGGCGCAGGCAGGGATTTGTGTGCCACGTGTACACTGTT
>NW_010388245.1:9090-14519 GCF_000710305.1 Buceros rhinoceros silvestris | reverse complement strand
ACTGGTGTTCCTGCTGGCCTCCCCCGATGCCGAGAGGGACCATGCCCGAGGCACGGGGCTGGAGCAGGGGTCCGACTCCCTTACGGAGTGTTGACATTTGTGTTTCTTTTCTGTGGAAGAGATTTCCTGCATGTGAAATGTGCTGTGCGAGTAGTTTTCGCATCGAGTGGCTAGAGACACCTGTTTGTTGAATTTCTACAATTCTTCCAGTTGTTTCAAGTGCCAGCTGGAAATTTCAAGTGGTGACTCTGCTCGCAGGTGGCTTGGCAGAGAATGACTGAAGCTGCTGGGCGAGTTTCCATGTGGGCTTTATGCTGTCTGCTCACGGGGCAAGGGGTCTCTCCCCGTAGGTATATGATCAGCCTCGGCAGTGTGATTATTCATTTTCCAGTGTAAGCAGAACTTCACAGGGCAGCGAATGCTGCAGAGAAAGAGGGTGAGTGCTGGTGTTCATCCAGTCCTGGTGATCCAGGGAAAGGAGGTTCCTCAGTGGAGGGGCAGAGCAGCCCTCGCAGCCCAGGGGTTTAACACCCGCAGCAGGTCATCAGCCATTTCGGTACTTTCTGTGTGTTGGTACTTTCTGTGTGTTCTGCCTCTGCCTGGGTGTTGTGGTCTGGGTGAAAGCAGAGATGACATGTACCTACAGGTTTGTGGAAGCGGGTCATGGCTGGCTGCGTCCCGGGGTCGATCGTTGTGTCACTGACAGGCTTCTTGCCCCCTGCGCTACAGCTTTGATAAAAAGGGAGACATCCATTACCTGATCAAGTGGAAGGACCTGCCCTACGACCAGTGCACCTGGGAGATGGATGAGATCGACATCCCGTACTATGAAAACCTCAAACACCTCTACTGGAACCACAGGTAGGAGACTGCATGGCTATTTGGGGCAACCGGGGACTTGCGGGCGTCCCCTTTTGAACAGGCTGGGACCACTCACAGGGACCTCTCCTCAGAGAGCAGGGGCCGAGCGGTTTGGGAGCGCTGGTCCTCCTGGAATTCAGCCACTGGGAAATCCCACCTCTCTGCTGCTTCCCAGCCTGCGCTCCCCTTCCCCTGTCTTTATACCACCGTGATATTCCTGGTCTCGTGGCACTTCAGGGTGACTCCGTGGTGCTGCTGCCTGTCTGTTTTGGGGGGAAAACCACTGTGCTCTGTTGGGGCTGCTGTCCTTCGTTGGGATGATGCTGCATGGACTGTTGGGAGGGATAATTAACACTGTGAGTGCCCGTGCAAACCATGGGGGTGAGGCAGTGGACTTTGAGAGAGGTTTCTGTCCTTCGTATGGGACTGGGAGAAGAACAGGTCAGAAAAGCTCCTGTGGGGGGGAGGCAGTGGAGTTTGAGAGGCGTTTCTGTCCCTTGTCCGGGGACTGGGAGAGGAACACCTGCCTGCCTTCTCCTGATTGCGCTGGCTGTTGCAGGGAGCTGATGCTGGGGGAGGACACGCGCCCTCTGAAGAAGCTGAACAAGAAAGGGAAAAAGCTGAAAGAGGAAAAGCTGGAAAAGCCTCCGGAAACACCTCTCGTGGATGTGAGTAAAACAGGACAGGGGCAGTGTGGTGTCAGCCCGGAGAGAAGGAGGTCTGGTTGGGCCCCCTTCCTGTTCTGTTTTTCGCCTCTTGTTCCCTCAGTCCCTGTTTGGTTTGGCTTTTTTTTTTTTTTTCATTGAAAGCTCTGGGTGGCTTCACTGTGAGGAGCCTGAGGGCTGTGCTGTGCTGGGGACTGTCTCTGCATCTTTTGGGGCTGTTAGTTGTCACCAGGCTAAAGAGGGAGTTGCTTGGCCACAGAGAAAGGAACGGGAGTTGGTTCTCACTGCTTGGTGTCGTGTCTCTCTCTTTCCAGCCCACGGTGAAGTTTGACAAGCAGCCGTGGTACATCGACGCCACGGGCGGCACGCTCCATCCCTACCAGCTGGAAGGGCTGAACTGGCTGAGGTTTTCCTGGGCCCAAGGGACGGATACGATCCTGGCTGATGAGATGGGGCTGGGGAAGACTGTGCAGACAATCGTGTTCCTGTATTCCCTGTACAAGGAGGTGAGGGGAGCATGTGGCAGACCCTGAGGCGGCCGAGAGCTGCTCGGTGCTGGGAGAACAGCCAGGACTTTGTCTCCCCGAGCAGGGCCATTCGAAAGGGCCGTATCTGGTCAGCGCTCCTCTCTCCACCATCATCAACTGGGAGCGTGAGTTTGAGATGTGGGCACCTGACTTCTATGTGGTCACCTACACGGGGGACAAAGAAAGCCGGTCGGTCATCCGGGAGAATGAGTTCTCTTTTGAAGACAACGCCATCCGGAGCGGGAAGAAGGTCTTCAGGATGAAGGTGGGAGCTGAGTCTGTGCCCTACCCGGTAGCTTTAACCCTTTTAAGAGGGGAAAGGGTGAAATTTGACTTGGAGAGGGAGGCTGGTTACGTCCCTAATTGGGTGTTTTCCAAAGAAGGGAGCTGGCGCTGCTTACAAGTGCAGGAGATTTGTGATGGGCTTTAAAGAGCTCTGACAGACCCTTTATTGTCTTTGTAGTCCCTTTCTTGGTTCCAACGTTCAGATGCGTAGAGATTTTCGGCTGGCCTTGGTGCTGCTGCTGTGTGGTCAGGCAGCCCCCTCTTTTCTCCTGGGGTCATGTGCAGCAGCAGTGAAGGTGGAGACCACCCCGTTATCGAGGCTTTTCTCTCCCTCTGCTCCTCCAGAAGGAAGCCCAGATCAAGTTCCATGTCCTGCTCACCTCCTATGAGCTGATCACAATTGACCAGGCAGTGCTGGGCTCCATCGAGTGGGCCTGTCTGGTGGTGGATGAAGCGCACAGGCTGAAGAACAACCAGTCCAAAGTAGGTAGCAGACGTTTGTGCGTAATTTTTGTGGTGTGGCCAGTGCCGCAAAGATACGATGCTCTGGCACTGGCCGTCTACTGCTCTGTGCTTTCCTCCCTGGGAGCCAAAAGATGTCCTGACCTTGCAGAGGCTCTGCCTGGGACGTGTGGTGCAGTGGATTTGCCCTCTTTAACATCCTCTGGTGTTACAAACCCTTCAGCGGTGGAAGAGGCAGCAGCCTGGCTGCCTGCCTGGCAGCCCGACCCTCCTTGGATGGGCTGTTGGAAGGGAATCGATCCCTCTCCTTCCTCTCCCCTTTCCCTGAAGTGAAATGCAGCCTCTGGGCCCTGGGCCTTCCAGTTCCCAGCGTGGAGCGGGGGAGGTGGTGTCGCCCAGGGACACTCAGGAGTGCTGCTGCCTGTGTTCCATGGGGATGCTCAGGGCAGGGCAGGCAAGCTGTGCTCTGCTCTGCGTGCCCGGTGGGCACTGCTGAGTCCCCGGGTGACTAAGCGGCTCCTCAGAGCTCTCTTCACCTCATCTAGTTTCTTTTCTCAGTTCTTTAGAGTATTAAATAGCTACAAGATCGATTACAAGCTGCTGCTCACTGGGACCCCGCTCCAGAACAACCTGGAAGAGCTCTTCCACCTGCTCAATTTCCTGACCCCCGAGAGGTTTAAGTAAGTCGCCCTAGCTCCCCCTTGCAAAGGCAGAGCAGCTGGAGCTGGCAGCAGGGCGGCTCTGTGGAGGTTTTCCGGTTTCCCGGCTCCTGTCTGTGCTGGATGTGGTTCCTGCTGTGCCAGTGTCACTGGTCTGCATTGTCAGGCAGGTGACAAAGTGCATCACCCCTGTGGCATGTCATAGGAGCTACACACACTTAGTGTGACCCCAGATTTATTCCTGTGGTCTACCACGTTGTGGGCCCTGTGGGGAGCTATTACCTCACCACGTGTCAGGAGAGCTGAAACCTGCCTTCTTTTCCCTCCCTCTGGGGGGGCAGAGGTGCTTTGGGGAGCTTGTTCAGACCTTGGAGTAACACATTTAGTGCAGATTTCCCCTCGGACATCAGTGCAGCTCCTCAGTCTGGCTTTCGCTCCATTTGGATGCAGGCACGGGAGCGTGACCTCATCGTGTGCCGGGAGAGCTCTGTCCGTGTTTTTAAGTCCTAAAGAATCAGCTCTCTTTGCTCTCGGTGTCCCACAGTCGCTCAGCTCTGTGTGGTTCTGGCTGCTTTCGCAGTAACCTGGAGGGCTTCCTGGAGGAGTTTGCTGACATCTCCAAGGAGGACCAGATCAAAAAGCTCCACGATCTGCTGGGTCCCCACATGCTGCGGCGGCTCAAGGCTGACGTGTTCAAGAACATGCCGGCCAAGACGGAGCTGATTGTCAGAGTGGAGCTGAGCCAGATGCAGAAGTGAGTAACTCCGTGGTGGCTGTTGGGGGAGTTGCACAGGCCAGAGAGACCCCGCTGTCCTCGGGCCCGGGAGGCATTTGGTGCTGGCAGGCTGTCGGTGTGGCTCTGCTGCTTCTGGGGGGCACGGAACCCCACAGAAGGCTGAAGCCCCTTCTCCTGGTCCCGGCACTGGGGCGGCAGCTGTGTGCTGGCAGCTGCCCGGCGTTGGGCTGGAGCACCCCTGCTGCCCCGGGGACGCTGGCTCAGCTCCGGCTGTTCCGGTGTGACTGGCTCAGCTTCAGCCACATCTGCAGAGACGGGGGGTTTGATTCGGTGCCGTCCTGCTTACGGCATTCCCCATCTGGCTGGATTAATGGGGGTGTCTGTTCCTTGCCTGTTCCTGCAGAAAGTACTACAAGTTCATACTGACACGGAATTTTGAAGCCCTGAATTCAAAAGGTGGTGGGAACCAGGTCTCACTGCTCAACATCATGATGGACCTCAAGAAGTGCTGCAATCACCCGTACCTCTTCCCTGTGGCGGCGGTGGTACGTCAGCCTTTCTCAGCAGGTTGTGTATAAGCCATCAGTGGGGGCTGTTTCCCTGGTCTTGCTGTGCTTGAGGGTGTGGGTTCTCACGTGGGTGGTTTCGTATGAGGATTCGGTCTTTGAAACGTGTGTGAATTCCTCCACGACGTTACTGAGTGTTGTCCTCGGAGAGGTTAACCATGAGGCCTTCACAGGAGGCCCCGGTTCTGCCCAATGGATCCTATGATGGAAATTCTCTGGTCAAATCTTCTGGGAAGCTGATGTTGCTCCAGAAGATGCTGAAGAAATTACGGGATGGGGGTCACAGAGTTCTGATCTTCTCCCAGGTGAGCTCAGGGAGGATTAATAATGAACACATTCTTAAAGGTTTTTTTTGTTTTGAGTGAGAATTTTGTGCTAGGAACAGGTAGAGAAAGGTGGAAGAGCTGGTGACAGCTTGTCCCCCAAACCTTGTGGCTGCTGTGGCGGTCACAGTGGGTGGAGCGTGGCCCGTCCCTCTCTGGAGGGACTCCCTGAATGTTTAAAACCTCTTCTATCTGTGGATTAAGAGGAGGTGACACTGCTAGTGCTCCCCGTCAGGGAGGGCCCTTCAGGAGCAATTTGAGACGTGAGTGCTGCTCCTCTGGCAGTTGCCTGTCCACCAGGCTCTGCTCTTGGTGGTGCCGCCACCACCTTGGCCTCGGCTGCAG
>NW_010388245.1:8667-9060 GCF_000710305.1 Buceros rhinoceros silvestris | reverse complement strand
GGGCTCTGCTCTTGGTGGTGCCGCCACCCCCTTGGCCTCGGCTGCAGTCAGGGGCCCGGCTGGGCAGGGCAGGTCCCCGGGGGAAGCCGGGCCAGGCAGAGCCGCTCATGCTAGTGGTGTTTTGCCCTGCAGATGACAAAGATGTTGGACTTGCTGGAGGATTTCCTGGAGTACGAAGGCTACAAGTACGAGCGGATTGACGGGGGCATCACTGGTGGCCTGCGCCAGGAGGCCATAGACAGGTTTAACGGTACTGGTGTTTCCACCTCGATGGGTAGAGGGTGCAGGGTGGGGGGCAGGCAGTGGGGCCGGCTAGCCGTGCCTGAGAGCCCCGCTCACCCGCAGCTCGTGCCGTGCTGGCAGGTCCTGCTTCCTGAGCCGTGGTGCGTGCTG
>NW_010388245.1:5842-8520 GCF_000710305.1 Buceros rhinoceros silvestris | reverse complement strand
GTTCCTGGCTGAGCCCTGAGCGTGGCAGCGGCGGACTGCTGAGCCTGAGGGACTCTGGCGTTTCCCTGCACGGCCTCGGTAGACAGCAGAGCTTCCCTTCAGCTCTGGAGCTGCGTTTTCTCCATTCACTGGTTCCCAGGGAACGATGTATTTTTCTCTCCTCGCCTTCCCTGCCTGTTGCTTGGCTTAGACCGAGGGTTCCTGCTGTTTCATCCCTGAAGCGCAGTCCTGCACCTTTCCACGAGAGCCGGCTCCTTTCTGTCTCACCTTTTGCCACCTGTGGTTTGTCTTTCTCAGCTCCTGGCGCTCAGCAGTTCTGCTTTCTCCTCTCTACCCGTGCCGGTGGTCTGGGCATAAACCTTGCTACAGCCGACACAGTCATTATTTATGATTCTGACTGGAATCCCCACAATGACATCCAGGTTTCTGACTTCTCCTTTTCCTTCTCGTATAGTGGCTTACAGTTTCCTTTCCTTCTGTGGCTCTGCCATCTGTTTGCATACACTGCACAGGGCAGCCAGTCTCCTCTCGAATGATGCTGACCCTTTCTGCAGGATTTGTGGGGCTCATTTCCGCTCTGGAATCCCCTTCCCACATCCACTGTCTGTGGCATGGGAGAGACCTGGCACATAAAACCGTAAACCATCTCTCTGTGTGCTTCTCTCTTGCTTCAGCTGCCTGTTCACAGTCAGGTGTCCTCTCCTCTTTTGGGGAGCTTCCACTTGTGTTTCCAGAAGCCCACGGTGGACCCTAGCTAAGGGCTGACCGCCATGGGAGACAGTAGCTGGTGTGGGGAGCAGCCAGTGCCTCTGAACACAATGGGGAGGAGAAGAGAAACGCATATCCCTCCTGTGCCACCTGGCTGGGAGAAGGTCTTCTCCAAAGCCACATCTGCTGTGGTGTCCACTTGTGCCAGCATTTCCTTTCCCTGGGTCCCCGGCACGAGGTGCAGGGTGGTGAAGGAGCAGTGTGGGGGTTCTTGGGGGGAGTATGTCCTCTCTGCCTGCCCTCAAACCCTTCTGCTGGGGGCCTGCATGGGGAAGCTGTCGTGCCTGCAGTCTGTGGCCGGAGTCAGGGCGTTCAGGTTGGCTCTGAGGAGCCCTTCTTGCTCCACTGCCTGAACGTTGAGTTCAGCCGTGCCCCTGCCGTGCCTTTCTGCAGCTAGAGGGATGAGAAACTTGGCCATCACGGTGCCACCCTCAACAGCTTTGTCCTTTGCTCTCAGGCATTCAGCAGAGCTCACCGCATTGGGCAGAACAAGAAGGTGATGATCTACCGCTTTGTGACCAGAGCCTCTGTTGAGGAGCGCATCACCCAGGTGGCCAAACGGAAGATGATGCTGACCCACCTCGTCGTCCGGCCGGGGCTCGGCTCCAAGTCGGGCTCCATGACCAAGCAGGAGCTGGATGACATCCTCAAGTTTGGAACAGAAGAGCTCTTCAAGGATGATGTGGAAGGTGAGTCGGGGAGGCGCTGGGGGTGCTCTGGGCCAGGCGGGGCCTGTCTCAGCTCTGGGGCTTGTTCTCCTCGTTGCCCGCAGGCATGGTGTCGCAGGGACAGCGAATCACCATGCCAGATGCTGTCACCCCTTTCTCCGACACGCTGTCGACCAAAGGGGGTACGGTGACTCCCGGCACGAAGAAGAAGCATGGTGGCACCCCCCCAGGTGTGTAGATCCCTTGTTAGGGCAATCCTTCACCCTGTTTGGCCCTGAGCTTGCCTGGCTCTGGAGCGGCTGTCTCCAGCATGGTGATTTGTGCTTCCTCTGCCCTCGCTTTGGTCTCCAGGGGACAATAAGGACGTTGATGACAGCAGTGTGATCCACTACGACGACGCTGCCATCTCTAAGCTTCTGGACCGAAACCAGGATGCGACTGATGACACGGAGCTGCAGAACATGAACGAGTATCTCAGCTCCTTTAAAGTGGCCCAGTATGTTGTGAGAGAAGAGGACGGTGTGGTAATGTGATTAGTATCATGTCTTACAACCCCACCTCTTTGTGCGTCCCTCGGTGTTTCTTACGCTCCTTTTCCCGTTCCGGGACGGGACTCCCCCTGCTCTGTCTGCTGCTGCTGTCGATGGTTCTGTACCCGGGTCCTGGGGCTGATGGCGCTGGCCACAGTCACTGTTGTCTCTGTCCTGTGCAAACCAGGCTCTGTTCCTCATTTCCATCGCAACATCCACAGGCGCCGTCTGTCCCGAAGGCCCTTCCCTGGCAGACAGGGACTGGCCATGGAGCCGCTCCAGTAGCACGCTGCTGCTGTTTGTTTCCCCAGTAGCTGACTGGCTTTTGTTCCTCATCTGTGGATGAGGCCAGCAGCAGGCGGCTGCTGGGGAGTCTCTGTCCATCTCGTTTTCCTTTGATATGAGCATGGGCACGGCGGGGTGGGATGGACAGGGTGGTGGAGGAGCTTTTGCTAGAGGGAGGTTGTTTTTGACAACCATGCACCAAGGTCAGTACCAGTGTGGGCAAAGACCCCCCAGCGCCAGCCAGTGCCTCAGTGCCCTCCCTCTCTCCGTGGAGTGCTGTTAGGGGACGGGCAGCGGGGTGACAGGGGCATGTCTGGGGCTGCCCGGGCTCAAGCCTCTTGTTTCATGCTTTACAGGAGGAGGTGGAACGGGAGATCATCAAGCAAGAGGAGAATGTGGACCCCGACTACTGGGAGAAGCTGCCGCG
>NW_010388245.1:5552-5797 GCF_000710305.1 Buceros rhinoceros silvestris | reverse complement strand
GCTGTGCTGCCGAAAGCCGCTTGTTTCATGCTTTACAGGAGGAGGTGGAACGGGAGATCATCAAGCAAGAGGAGAATGTGGACCCCGACTACTGGGAGAAGCTGCTGCGGCACCACTACGAGCAGCAGCAGGAAGATCTGGCCAGGAACCTGGGGAAAGGGAAGAGAATCCGCAAGCAGGTCAACTACAACGACACCTCGCAGGAGGACCAAGGTACGGCTGTGGTGCTCAGCTGGGGGCGGGGA
>NW_010388245.1:3097-5390 GCF_000710305.1 Buceros rhinoceros silvestris | reverse complement strand
CAGCCCCCACGGGCGGGCTCTGAGGAGCCGCACAAACAGCTGCCTGATGGACTCGCTGGCTGAGCCATCGCTTGGCGTTTCGCCGTGGTTTGGTTGGCTGCATGGCTCTGTACTTAAACTTCCCAGCACAGAAACTCTTCAAAGATTTTTTGTTTTTAATTTTCGTTCTTTTTTTGCCAGAAGAGTTTAGTAAAAACATGTCTGGGGGCAAAATATATCAAGTTGGCATTTTTCCATATAGGAGAATATTAATTTTGGAAAAGCTGAGAGTGCAGTTTCCTGCTTGTCGTGTCCCCCCCCGGGCAGGGTCCCGCTGCTCGGGCTCTCTTCTAACCTGGCCTCCCTTGCGGTCTGCAGAGTGGCAGGACGAGCTCTCCGACAACCAGTCAGAGTACTCCATTGGCTCTGAGGATGAGGATGAAGACTTTGAGGAGAAGCCAGAAGGTCAGAGTGAGTTAATGCGTTTGATACTCCACGGGACTTTGCTCTGCGGGAAGCCCCTGGCACTCGGGTGCAGCAGAAGCTCCTGGGTTGGAGGAGCCGGCGTGCTCCTGGGCCTCCGTGCAGGGCAAGGTGTCCCTGCTGGCTCTCAGGTGAGGACATTGCCAGGGCTGCAGGGCCCTGGCGTGGTCCTTGCGTTGGAAGGATGGGACCCACAGGAGGAGTGGGCATGGTACCCCGGTGCCCGGTAAAGGCAGAAGTGTGCCTGGGCCTGGGGAGGCAGAGGGGTGGGAGGGACTCGTCAGCCCGGGCTGCTGCTGTGCCGGGTTCCGCTCCCACTGAGGGGGAGTGCAGGGGGACACTAGCACTTTGGCTGTCCTTCCCTGTCCGTCAACCAGGCTGCTTGGCTCTAGGTGGCAGAAGGCAATCCCGGAGACAGCTGAAGAGTGACCGGGACAAGCCTCTTCCTCCTTTGCTGGCAAGAGTTGGGGGGAACATCGAGGTAAGCATCAGCCTTAGCCAGAGCACGACCGATGCAGTGGTGCCGGGGTCCCCTGGGCTCGTGGGCTGGACTCCATGCTGAGTCGCAGGGCGTTAGTCCTGGTCCAGTTCACTTGTAACAGCCGCGAGGCTCCAAGGTGCCGCTTGTGATCCGGCAACACCTCCCTGCTCCCTGCAGGTTCTTGGCTTCAACGCCCGGCAGCGCAAGGCGTTCCTCAACGCCATCATGCGCTGGGGCATGCCGCCCCAGGACGCCTTCAACTCCCACTGGCTGGTCCGTGACCTGCGAGGGAAGAGCGAGAAGGAGTTCAGGTACTGGGGGGGCCCGGGCGAGCTCTGTCCCAGGCTCTGGTTGATTGCAGTGAGTGCTTGGCTCATGTATTGGGGGTGAACCCTGATCGCCCCGTTGTCCTGCCATGTCACTGTCTCTGCTGCAGGGTGAGGCAGAGGCTGTGCTGTGACAAAGCAGGTGGGCAGCGGGAGCCCAAGTGCCTGCACACCCTCACCACGGTTTCTCTTTGGGGAGGCAATGCCCGTTTAACGTGTGAGGGCCACTGTCCTCTCTGTGACAGGTTAACCATAGCCTGGGTGTGCAGCTCTGCCCTCGCCCATGGGGGAGAGCAGGCAGGGGGGCGCTGGGCTCAGCGGGGGGAGCCTGTCGGCCAGGCTGGGCTGAGGTCAGGCTTTGCTTCTGCAGGGCCTACGTCTCCCTCTTCATGAGGCATCTGTGTGAGCCCGGGGCAGACGGTGCTGAAACCTTTGCGGACGGCGTTCCCCGGGAAGGGCTGTCACGCCAGCACGTGCTGACACGGATTGGAGTCATGTCGCTGGTGAGGAAGAAGGTGAGTAAAATCTCAAATGTGCCATTTCAGGTGTGTTCTGGAGACTTGTGGGTCTCACTGGGCGCTGAATGCCTCTGCCAGGGATCCCCCACTGAATCTCCCTGCTCAGTGCGCACCCGTCGTTGTCCATAATGCAGAGGTGACACAAACTGCCTTTCAGACCCCGACGCTCCTTCCCCTGGGAAAAGGACGAGCAGGCATTTGGTAGTCTGGCTGGCAAAAAAGAGAAATCTTTCAGATTTCCAGAGAAACAGAAGGCTCACTGAGCCTCGGAGCTGTAGTACCGAATGTCCCTGGCAGGGCGGGTGTGACGATTGACGATCCTGACACTGCAGGAATCTGTGGGTGAAACAGCCTGAACGTGCTGGGCTGGAGGCGCCTCGGCTGTGTTTGACTCAGTGGTGTCCATCTGCCCAGGTCCAGGAGTTCGAGCACGTCAACGGGAAGTACAGCACCCCGGATCTGATCCTGGAGGGCCCGGACAGCAAGAAGTGCAGCAGCGAGATCGT